>NW_020455415.1:3260738-3341586 GCF_003342845.1 Nothoprocta perdicaria | reverse complement strand
CCCGCGCCCCTTTTGCCGCGCGCGGCCAGATGGTGCCGCGCAGCCCTGCGCGCCCGCGGAGCCCGCGCTGAGCGCGGCGGAGAGCGAGCGAGGCTCAGGCGGCGCCCCCCGGCCCTGCGTTGGGAACAGGCGTTCGGGAAGGATGCGCTCAGCGCGGGGGGCGCGGCGAGCGCGGAACAAGGAAATTCCATGTTAGGAAGCGCCCGCGCGGGGCGACTTCTAATGTTTTCCTGCCACTGACGTTGACAGTGACACACATGTGTGGGCTGAGGCTGGAGCGTCACCGAGTTTTTAAACTCAACCAGGAAATAGTCTGTTGCTCGGGGATAAAAAACAAATACCCGGCACTGCGCGCAGGTACCGCGGAGCGGCSGCGCCAGGCGCGAGCTGCTACGTGCTCCTCGCGTCCGACCGCCTCAGACCGGGCTCAGCTCCTCGTTTTATGCTTTTTTTTCTTTTTTTTTTTTTCCCCCCTCGTCCCCCCTGCTTCAGCTTGGGACTTCAGGCTCTATTTTTAATTCTTCCAGATTGCTTAGGAATAAGAAAGGCAAATATTGACAGGGCTTCTCTTTTAGCCCCTTCTAACTAAGTAGCTTGAAGCTGCAAAGTCTTCTGAATTTTTTCACAGCCAGCGTGGTAGTTCCTGGATTGGGAAGGCTGGGAATTACAGGCAGCAGTTATCTCTTTATTATTTTGTGTGACGTCTTCTTACGCAGGCAGAGGTGTTTTATTACATATGCATGGGTTTCAGATATTTGATTTTTTACCAGCCCGGGTGCTAGTTCTGCGGCTCGGTAGCACTCATGGATCCCGTGGGCATTGGGCACGGTGGTGCTCCCGTCCTGGGCACGGACTGGACCGGCAGAACAGGTTGCTCATGTGCCCGGACGCGGCTGTGGGATGGGGTGACAGCAGAGGTGACAGAAGGGCCAGGGCAGCAGCAAGGCAAAGCCGGGGCTGTCCCGTGGGCTGCGCGTGGTGCAGCTTCATCCATCAGTGCTCTGTGTTACCTGCTGCTCGCGTGAAAGTCACCTTAAAATAACTTTTCGGACTATGTAACCATGGGAAAGTGAAGTAAATCATGCAAAAGCTGTGACACATGGATTTATCTGCACTGGGGGATGGGAGAGTAGAAGCTTGTCTGAGGCTTTTTAAATATGAAAACAGAAAAAAAAGGCCAAATCTACAAGTCTTCCTGGTTCTCCTGTGCTGCCCTGTTCAGTTGTCAGCAGTTTCCAGCATTGGGGGAAGGTGACTAAGTTACTGTTCCTCAGTGATTGGCATGGTCTCTGCATCGGGATGGCTACACCAGTTTAAATGTTGCTGACCCTTCTCCAWGGAGCCCTCCTGTCCACACTGCACACGTTTGCCACTCGCTCCTGTAAGGAGCAGCCGATATCGTCCACCCCTTCCCCCCTTGGGAAGAGCAGTCGTGTAACTTGTTACGAAGCTTCCTACCTGACGGTCCAGTTTGACTTGCTATGTGGAAAGAAAAAAAAAAAAAAGTATTTCAAACTGAAGGAAGCAGAAGACACACCAAGGCTTTGCACGGGGCTGCTTTATATCAATATTGATTTTTTTTTTTTTTTTTTAAGGGGGTTTGTGTTATGAAGAGGGAGCTTTTATCCCCCTGAGCTCTTTGGCAATTATCTTCCTGCCATAAATGTTGATATGCACATAATGGATGTAACTAAAAAATCTCCTTATCCAAGCAGAAAAGGCCGACTGTTTGTTGGAGCAGATAGAGTGCTGAGAGTGTGAATAGACAAACCCATATGTCGCTGGTGAGGGAGATAAATGATGGACGAACAGGAGTTGGTTACTATGGATCAGCACAATAAACCAATTCCCGTCATACACCTCTCTTAATAATATACCAGTTTCAATGCCATTGACGGGTAACCTAGGTAGCACCAGTCAACTGTAAGTTTTTCAACTGTTCTTTTATACATCTCAAAGAACAGTTGGGACTGCTCTAATTTTTTCAGATGTTGAGTGCTAAAATTATGCAGAACTTCCTTCCTTGCCAGTAATTTTGCCGGGGAGCTTTTGAGCGTGGCTGTGAAATGCCGAATGTATCAGATAGTGTTGTGCAGTCATAAGGAGTTTTGTTTTGTTTAGCCCACAACAAGGGCGCGCTCAAAAAGGCTAATGCCTTAAAAATATGTGGAGAAACTGTTTAGGCATCTACGAGTGCCCTCGTTAGTGTGGTGTCTGCGGGTGCGGGATGCTGGAGTGCACTGCAGTATGGCTCTTTGTAAGTTTTTGCCATTGTAACCTAAAATGGTGTTTATTTAAAAGAAAAAAAGGGAAAAACTACAAGATRGGCAGTGGCAAATAATACACTTTTGACTTTTTATGCCCCGTTGCAGAGCTGCCAGCAGCTCAGGGGAAACTTTGCAAAAGAGCCAGTGCTTGCGTCACGCTGCTCTTCCCATGTCGCTGTTACTGCCAACACTTTGCACAGAGAATTGAAACCTTTGTCACTTAAAGGCTTCCCTTTACGCCCCCTTCCTCTGCGGGATGTTTTTCGTCACGCTTTGCTACGGACCGGACCCGTTCCTAAGGAAAGGTCCATCTCGGGGTAGCAACTGGAGCAGAGCGATGCCACCAGTGCAGTGGGGATAACTGGCAAACCTACATGAGCAACGAGTTGTTATTCCTCCTGGGAAGCTGCCTCGCMGGGAATAAGTTGGGGATTTTTATGGAGGAAAAAATAAAGTATTACCAAGCACTGCCTTTCCTCCAGGAGGAAAATCCCTGTTTTTCCTGATGCTCCACGCAGAGCTGCAGCTGCACCTTCCGGAGTCTCTGCTCCGCTGGGCACCGGGCCGAAGYGGGGGCGTTTGCTGTGGGGGTGACAGGGGCCTTTCCCTTCCCAAAGGAGACAAGGCTCTGGTTGGATCCCGGGGTTAGGGGTAGCGGGACCCTGGTTAGGGGTCCCGGGACCCCGGTGGCAGGCGCTGGGACGTTGTTCCCCGAGGAGCATCGGGCTGTGCCTTGCTGGGATCAGCTCCCACCCCCGGCACGGCACTTGGCAGAGCTATCGATGAAGAAGTGTTACATAAGGCCCCCATCAGACATGCCCTAATTTGTTAATAATTGATGATCTGGGTARTACAGAAATACCAGCGCTGTTCGCGCACTCCCACGCAGACCTGCAATCTCTGCGAGCCCCGCATCTCGCTTTTGCCTTAATTGTAGTGTGGGGTTTGTGTAGTGCTTTTTTTCTCTCTCTTTTTTGGGGGATTTTCGCCTGGTGACCTGTGGGCAGCTGCATGCGGGGCTCTAGGTGCCAGGCTGGGCGCGTGGCCGCCGGGGCGGTGTTGGTGCCCGTGGTGGTTCCCCATATYGGGCGGCGTGCGGAGCGGTGTCGGCGCTGCCCTGGGGACGCCACTTCCCTGCACTTCCCTCTTGGGTGGTGGCGTGCAGAGCAGGGCAGAGGCTGCGCGGCCCCACGCGGCTCCCCCTCCGCTTTGGGGTGGTAGCAGGTCATGTTGCTTGCTCTTAAAGGCTGGTTCATTTCCCATGCCCGGCGTACACAGGTCAGACCCATGGGAACATAAAGGAAATCGCTAGCGGACACCATCAAAACGGGGTGGCCGTACCCTTCGTTTGCACCTTTCTTCTTCRCAGTTGTGAAGTTCCAGGGCTTGCAGCAGCCTGGGAAGTTCAGTCGAGCCCAGTTACTCTTTTCAAGCAGACTGCACTTTTCCACTGCTGAGGACRACAGAATCTATGGCTTGTCTTAAAACCGGGAGGGCAGCTCTGCAGGGACGGTGTGAACTGCTTGCGTTGACATCCATGGGTTGACCGACCACCATTCCCAACCAGGCTGCCCTCATCTGTGGTGGCCATGGCTCCAAGCTGGTCCCCGGGCTCGGACAGCGGCACCTCGGTGGCCGCGGCGGTGCTCGGCACCCGGCCTGCTCCACGGGTCCATGAGCACCACGCGGGGCCTTCACAAGAAGGCCCAGCCTTGCTAAGCCGCCTGTCTGCCAGGGATTAATTTAACCTCTAATTACTACATTTTCTTCACAGTTTGCTGCACATGAGCGTGTTATAACAAAAGCACAAAGAAGTATGTCATTTTATTTAGCCACTACTCTGAAATTAATTTAGGGGGTATAGAGTCAGATCTGACACTCTTGGTGTTAAAATAATTGTGCTGGCGTTAGAATTAAAGTACGTAATCTTCTTGTTTCTAATGATACAAGAGTACTAGTATAAATAGTGCTGTTAACTTGTTAGTTGTAGCCACAGTAGTAGGAGTGAAACCTAGTTACAAACAAGTACGCAAAGGATCGTCTTGGCAAAAAATCCCCCCAAAATGCATGTTTTCTGCTTGACCTATCTACCATTTTGGGCTAGTATTAGGGGTCTATGAGTAGTTTGTTGTTTTGTTTTTATTTCTAAGGTCTTCCAAATTGCAATAAACAAGCTTTTAAAATAGCTTGGGCATCTTCCAGCCTGGATAATGATTCCTGATTTTTTTCTTCTTTTTCTTTTTAACATACGGCATCTTGGGAGCAATACAAAAGGCCATATGTCCTCTTCTGCCTGCTCATGCTGACATCAGAAATACAGTATTTCACTTTGCACAGAGAATAGTTTATAGTATGGAAGGAAGGGAGCCTGGTTTCGTGATGAATCAGGTTACGAGTTTCTCCTTTTCAAGTTCTGCACTTTGTAGTATTTACAATGAAGATTTTTTCTCATTTGAATTGGGAGGGTTTTGATTGGGAAATGCAGCCTCCCTCCCCTTTTGGTTAATTAAATTAAAAGAGTTGCTCTTATGTGATCGGATAGCTCTCCTTGTCCTACCCTTTTCCCATCGCCTCTGTGCAGACTTTTTGAAATTACTTAGAAAATGTAATTTTGCACATGGGGTTGGGCCTGCAGAACTATTGGCTGAGTGTTGCTGATGTATTTTTAGGGGAAACAGATTAACAGTTGTTTGTTTGTGGGTCATGCATTCAAATGACACAGCGTGGGCCCGAGCCAGTAGTGCTCCGTCAGTAAAAGCAGTCACTGTGGTTGATGGGGACCCTCCCCAAAGAGTCCCCAAGGTCAGGCAGGACGCGGTTACGGAGTCACATCTTGTAGCCCCTTGCTCAGAAGGTGAATTAATGTGACATCGTAATCTGGGCTTGTGACACCAGTGACACGGGGTTGCCAAAAAGACTAATGGAGAGAGATGGGTGATTGATTCTCTTTACAGTAGTGGGTCACGTTATTTCTCTGAATTCTTGGACTGCTACCTGCTATTGTAATTATTTACCCTACCACCTTCTAACCTAGGAATAAACTGAATGTAAAGGAAGATCAAATGCTGTAAGGGACAACTGGGTGGTTCGATGGATTGACAGCAAGGCAGGAGATGCTGCTGATGGGGAGATTCGTGTTGTGGCTGTTGGGAGGTGTAGGGTCCCACTCTGACTGCTAGTGCAAGTGAGTTTTCCTGTCGCGATTGGAAGGTTTCCCGAAGCAGAAGCCAGCCCGGGATATTGCCTGCTCCAGTTCCAAACCATCAGGGTATTTTTCCATGGGGTCTGAAGAGCAGCAGCTCCCCAGGCCTCCAGGGGTGGAGGTGATTTTTGGAGTAAATAGTTCCTGGCTTCTTGCTTATGCGGCGTAAAACAGGAGTAGTGGTGCTTTGCATTGGTTTGGTGTGCAGGTTAACTAGTTAAAAGTGCTCATTACTGACTGGAGTCTTTGGAGCCTCATCATATGATCAGAAATTATATTCCTAATGAAGCCAGCTGTATCTTATTCTAAGGCCCTGAAGATGAATGACAGTTTCATTTCTGTGTTTTGGCTCTAATGCTCTTATCTAAAGCAAATTGATTTCAATTTATTTTTTACATCAGATCGTATCTTTGTTTTTGCTAACTCTAGAATTTGAGATAGGATGAAAGAGAAGATTTTTAAAGAGAGAAATGGCACCTACTTTCAGGCATGTTTCATTCTCTGTCACAGCTATTCATAGGTCAAGTTTTGGGCAAAGGTAAACGGGGAATCCTGTACAAGGACGTTTGTCCTGTGCAGTTCCACTGAGACACAGGAAGCTGTGACCTCATACGCTTGCATTGGTTTAAGAATAATTAGCAAACATTGACCTGATGTAGTGATCAGAATGGATGCTCAGTATAATTTCTTTTGAGTAGTTGCTTTTAATCTTTTGGGGCTTTTTACAATTTCAAATATATGAAAGGAATTGTTTGTGAATTCAGTGTTTCACTAACCCAGCAGATTGTGCTCATTATGAGGTTCTTTTAAGGACTTCACTTTTCCTGTTCTTTTAACTTACTTATTTTTTTAATTACCTCTGTTGGTTTAAGTAAAGTCACAAAGAAAAGAGGGGGGAAAAAAAGAAACCAAGTATATACAATACTGCAGTCAGAAATACAGGCAAAAGGTTTTGATCTCTGTCTGCCAAATGGTGACTCATTAAAGAGGAATTTTTGTTCCTCCCTTTTCAAAGGGTTACTCGCTATCAAGCAGTAAATATCTAGTTTTGATGCCACTGTGCTGAGCTGCCTGCCATTGCTGCTGCAGTAAGTCCAGACTCTGTAAGAGTATTTGATTATAGGCTGCATGAAGATTCGTTTTGCTGTTTTTCTCTACTCAAAACCTTGTTAGAATTTCCTTAAACTTTAGCCTGACGGTGTAGATGTGGTCTAAACCAAAATACATTGAAATACACTTTTTTTTTTTTTTTAATGGAGAATCATATTCATGCTTAAGGGGTGGGTTGTTCAAATTAATTTTGAGTGTACAGGACCATACAAGCACTATTTGTTTTCTAATTTTTGCTTTGGTAACACTGGACAAAGTTGTTTAATTTTCTGTAAATTAAAAAAATTTTTTTTTGTTGTCTACACTAAGAGTTATGTGCTGAGCATTTTGTAGTATTTCATTGTATCAGTTGGACTGAGAGGCCACTGTCAAAGCAAATCCAAGCAAAGGATTTCTGCGTTATTCTCGTCTCTGAGGCATCTCCTTTGTTTTCCTGGCTGGATCTGTTGGACCTGTTGGATGGAAGGGCACAGAGGGCTGTGTGAAATCCTGTCTTGTCCCCAGTCCTTTTTCATGGGTTGGTTGGTTTGAATTTTACAGCGTGTTGGAAGGAGGTTTTCTTGGTTGCAGCAGCACTCGCGTTTGACTGGAAGCAGAAAAAGAGCGTGTGTGAAGTGAATCAGAAGCGAATCTTGGTCCCTGATCCCAGAAGGTAGATCAGCCTTAATTTCAAGTGAAATTCCTGCATCCTCAAATAACTCTTCATGTCAGTTAGAGGCTCAATATGCTTTTGAGTTGCAGAGAGAGAGATGTGGAGAATCTCAAGTTGAGGGCAAGCGTGAAGCGTGCGAGGGAAAAACGTGGACTTCTCTCCTGCTGCCTCTCCCTGCTCCCCTCCAGGGCTCCCGGACTCTGTCAGCTGTAATGGAGCGATTTGATTACTTTGTAGTGTTAAACTAAAAGAATAAATCTAAGTGCCTTGGGAATGGGGAACCAATCCAGCAATCAGAAGCAAACAAGTTAATAAACGTGAAGCATTTGCGCACGGCGCTGCTGCGGAAACGCGGCTTCCAGAAAGGCTTGGGGGCAGCCGTGGCCGCTGGACCAGTCAATTAGTGTAAGTGTGTTCGCTGTACACGGTGCCATTAATTGGCTGCTGAGGGGGCTCTCAGCGGTTTGAAGGAGAAGTGCATGTCTTCTGTTGCTTATAAATTATGAAAATCTTGCATGTCGCAGACTGAACCATTTACTGCTTCCTGCCTTGCTCCTCAGTCACTCTAACGTGTGTTTTATACCTAGGTAAAGTTTGGCTCGGGCAGCTTTAACCTTGCTTTCTTTAAGCTCTTTCTGTCTATACATGTCTTCTACAAACTTTTTTCTCTCTCTGTTGATAGCTCTTCTCCCTTCKCTCTTTCCCAAGTACCTGGCCAGGTACAGAGCATTCGGGTGACTGTCCAGGGAGATGGTTTGAAATCCATGGAGCAGTTTCTGATGCTCCTGTGCCGCGCTGTCTGGAGCCACCCCAAGGAAGGGTGTGTGGAAGTGGTGTGAGCTGCAGCGGGATGCAGCGTCAGGTTCTGTCCCGTGAGAAACCCCCATGCACCATCCTCAGGGATCTGATTCGGGATGCTCTTCCTTATGGAGCTAAGGCAGGAATTATTTATGGGAAGCCTTATGTAAGGCCAGAGCTTTAATGTTATGGTATCTAAGAACGGCAGCGATGGTGAGCCACGGGGTGAGTGACTGGTGCTGGCTGCTGGCCAGGCCTCCTTTCAAAGCCTCTATACTGGTGACCGTGTGTCTAATATCTCTTAATTAAGGCATGTTGCATGTCTGTACGCAAACTCCCCCTGCATCGCACAGCACGTTTCCCGGCGCAGTTCTCTATCTCCATTGTATTTCTTTAGGTTTGTAACTGTTGTTCGCTTTTTTGCACTCTTGCACTTCTACTGTGTTGCCATTGCTTTGCTGTAGGACTTGACCTCCTCTGGTTTGCTTTATTTTTAGGAGGCTTWTTTTCTGGGCAAGCTCAGTGCTTGGATCGCCCAGCTCCAGAGCAGCCGAGCAGAGCTCGGAGCAGCTTTCCGGTGCGTGGCTGCAATAGGGGCTGGCTGGCRTCACGCCGGCGCTCAGGCCGGGCCAAAAGTCAGGGTTTGTCGCTGCAGCTCTCCTAGCCCAGTAAGTGCAGATATAGGAACCCCAGGACGGCAAAGCTGAACTGCAAGACTGGCTTAAAATGAGGAGTGAATAATGTGGGCCGTGACCCACCTGGTGCAGCGGAAGGGTCCAGAGCAGTTGCCACCTCTGTGTGCCCCATATGTGGGGCCTCCGTGTGCCTCTGTGTGCCATGCAGCTGGCCCCGGACATCAAGGCAACTGCTCATCAAACGTCTTCCCAAACCTCCCTAGCAGAAATTTGGGGTCTAACGCTGGTCTTGGATTCTATCAAGCTAAAGAGATAGTCGTGTCCTGTTTTATAGCTGGCTCTGAAGCATTGTGGCTCCTCCAAAGGAACGGGATGTAATTCAGTGTACATAAAGGCAGAAAGGAAAGAAAAAGAATCTTTGGCTCTCTTTGAGAGCCTTTTTCACGTGTAGACAAAAATGAGTCACTCCATGTTTCGTTGCTGAATAGGAGCTGATTTACAAGTGTGCATGTGCTACGATGAATGTGTGTGGATCGACGCTTATAGTTTCCTCCATGACCGTGTTGTAAATGGGCTTCAGTCAGTTTGATGCAGTTCCTCCTGCAACACTGTGCTGTCCTTTGAAATGGGACCGTCATCCCTCTCATGATCTCCTGAAGGCTGCAAGACTGATTAACGTGGGAATTCTTGATTAGCTTTAATTTGACTAGTGCAGGAAAGTGCAGCTCCTGAGCTACACAAAGGCTCTTTAAACACAGACCCACAGCCCGCACTGGAGATCCTGTTCGTGGGTGTGGTGACTATGAATAATATTTACTTGATGCCTTTCATCTCCCAAGTACTTTACACTGAACAAGCATTTCATCTTCATAGAAGATGTATGAGTTAGGTAAAATAAGTTTCGCTGTCTCTATTTTACTAATGAAGGCAGAGAAACTAAGGCAAAGAGATTAAAGTAGCTTGCTTGTGCTTGCAAAGAAGGCCAATTCCAGAACCATGTGATTTCTGGTTTCTATTCTGTGTCTGGGCTAAGGTCTCTTCTTTGTAAGAAGAAGCAGGGAGGGAGGCTTTTGAGTAAGGAAACTGTATAGAGTTTAGTGAGTCACCTGAGCAGATGACTGCAGTGGTACCTGTGGTATTTACAGAGGCATTTTGCTGACTTGATGCATAGTTTTCCTCCTCTGGTAGCGCAGTTCATCATGACTRTATCACCACAGGTTTCTGGTGGGGTTCAGAGCAACCATAGACAGTTTCTTGGACTGTTGTGATAGCTCAGTTTAACCACTGGTCCAACTGTGCTGGAGGTGCGATCATATGTAGAGATTCCTGCGGAGTAAAAGATGTTCTGCTGGAGTAAATATGAGGAGGTGCACGTGTGGCTTTATGCAACCCAGTGACTCCTGGAGATGTTCCTTTGGAGATGGCCCAGAGCGTGCGTAAATGAGATTCTGGAATTTCAAACGTGCAAGGGGTCGAACCATGACACAAAAATCCTTTGACTTGGCCGGGGCTGTTGGTAGAGCTCAGGCTAGTGCTGCATCAGGACCTCAGTTAACGGCAGAGGCTGGGTCACCCGGAGCTGCACGGCGGTGGGGCGGCTGCTGAGAGCACAGGGGGAGCTTTTGGTTTGAGAGAGCTTCCTATCAGGATGAGTCAGTGGCCAAGCAGCCCAACATCCGAGAAAGTTCTTACCTGAGGAGGCATCTGAGCTTTGAAAGAGGAGCCTCCTGTGCAGCTCTGAGCGCGCGGCACTCAGCAGGAGACAGGGGCAGCCTCGCAGAGCCTTCCTCGCAGAGCCTTCCTCGCAGAGCCTTCCTCGCAGAGCCTTCCTCGCAGAGCATCCCCTGCACGGCCCTCCCGTCCCTGTGCCGATGCCCAAACACGGGATTGCCCCTGCCTGAAGCTGGAGCCTGCCTGGTGATAGCAGCTGAAGAAGTCACTGTATTTAGTCCCAGATTTGACTCAAAATCCCTCTCCCGTTCCAGGTGCAGTAGCAATCCATGCGCCGCGGCGGGGGCAGGGGGGCCRGGGAGCCCTCGCCGTAAGGCCACGGTTCAAAACATTTAATTAGTTGCTTCGAAACGGTAGCTCCTCTCCTTTGAGAAAGGAATGATGCATCAGCAAAAGCCGTCCAAATTGATGTAGCAAATCAATTCTATGGTAATCCGTTTATTTAAACTTTGGTACTTAATTTTATAAGCTCTTCTCAAGTGTTCCTGTGCTCCTGTTCATTAGCCGGTGTTCTTTTATGCTGTTGCTCAGAGGTTTGCACTGCAGATAGCAAAATGGCCAGCACATGGCCACTCTAGGCTGCCTCTAAAAGTAATTCAAGCAGGTCTGCAATAATAGTGCTAAAAGAAAAGCTATTTAGCAGCATTATTAATGGCCAAAGAGTTCAGGCAGGATTATGAAAAAGTAAATTTTTATTAAGAGTGGAGAAGCTAGAAGAATGGACTGATTGCCCTGAGTCCTCAGGGCCCTYGAGCAATCAATTTCCCTTTCTAGTATTCAGTTACTTGCTAATTGTATTGATTTTTATCAAATATGTGTACAAATCAATTTTATATTTTAGTGCTGTTAAAAGCTTCCTTCCATCCTTGCAGGATTTCTGCGGTGCTCTGATCCTTCTCATCGTTGCCGCCTTTTATTTTTAATGCTTGTTATCTTGATGCCWTTTTTCTTTACATTGTGACTGTGTTGGGCCGTTTACCCGGGTAGGGATTTTAGAGAGGCGCTCGGCGCTGGGCAGAGCAGACCTCGCTTGGACAAAAACTCAGCGGACGCAGCAGGGCTGTCTGCTTAAGTAAAAATTGCAGGAAAGGGATGGGTCGTGCCATAAAATGGGTGGCTAGAAGTGCCGGCGTCAGCGCGTGACCCCCCGAAAGGCAGGAAGCGCTGGCAGAGGAATCGTGCTGCAGAGGGGCAGACACCCGGAGCAGGACGGTGCCGAGCGCCGCATCCGGCTTGGAGGAAACGCGCGAAAGAAGCCAGGGAGGCAAAAACCCGAACTCCTGAAATAACAGTGCRGGCTGCTTTATCCGTACCGACTTCAGTGCTTTTGAGCACCGAGGAGCTCATACACTTCAAGTGAAGCGGTTGCTGGAGATGTCTCGAAGGCGAGTGAATGCACTGAGCTCCRAACCAAATAAAACAACCTTCTCCATTTGTGTTTGTTTATGCCCATGGCGGTTTAAATTGTTCCTGTCAAACCTACCTGTTTGCTACGATAGCACAGGCTCTCACTCCGCTTTTTAATGTAAGCTGCGCTGTTGTGAGTTGAGGGGAAGGTCTGTGTGCCGGGCGAGGGCTCGTCCCGTGATTGAAGCGTTCGGAGGGTGTTCGGCGCTGTCAGCCGCCGCCGCGGCGACTTGGAGCTCGTGACGGTGCGAGCAGCAGTCGTGGGAACGGGCACAGTCAGAGCTGACTTAACATTACACCTCACTGCTTACGAGGCTGCCTTTTCTGCTCTTACTGCCCCGTTTCTCCCCCGGAGAAACGGCTCCRGTCCTTTTTCTTCCACAGGAAGAGTTGCACTAAGAAGCATCCAGGTAGATGTGCATATGGGATAAAAATACACTTAAAAAAAAAAAAAAAAAACAGTACAATGGTAGACACGAAGTATATAATGTTGTAAGTTGATGGCTTTTTATTTTGCCTTTTTGGGTTCTCTTCCCTGGCTCCGYTGCTGTCTGTGCTGGCAGTGTGGGACAAGAAGCCCAGCCTGGCCGGGGTCTGCGCTGTCCCCACGCTGCCGCTGCCGCGCGGACGGCACTGGGCAGGGGGAGTTTGTCCTCCCTGTCCTGCAGGGAGCAGGTGCCATTCCTGCTGGCGCGTTTGTGTCGCTGAGCTGGCACGGCACATGCCTAGCAGAGCCCACGGCCCGGCCGGGCTCTCCTCAGGGTCATTACAGCAAGACGAATGTAGGGAGGAAGGGGCCAAGCTCTTCACTGTGGCGGCCAGTGACAGGACAAGGGACAATGGGTGTAAATTGAAACACAGGCAGTTCCATCTCCATGTGAGGAGGAACTTGTTCACTGTGAGCGTAACAGAGCCCTGGCACAGGCTGCCCAGGGAGGCTGTGGAGTCTCCTTCTCTGGAGATCTTCCCAACCCACCTGGATGCCACCTTGTGCCCTGTGCTCTCGGTGTCCCTGTTGGAGCAGGGGGTTGGACTAGAGGATCTCTAGAGGTCCCTTCCAACCTCAGCCATTCTGTGATGCTGTGAGGGACGCGGTGGTGCTGCTGCAGGGCGTCCGCCGGCGCTGTCACTACATCACACACTTCCTCGATCGCCGCGTTACCCCRCGAGCCCGTCTAATGGGATCCTCCGCCGCCGATTCCGGCTTACCCTGACCTACTTCTTCCTCGTGTCCCAGCAAGCTGTCAGGAGCTATCAGAGCACTGGGAGCTGAAATAAACACTCACCAAGGGGAAAAGCAAGGCTGTCTCTGGTGAATTTAATTAGCTTTGTTTAACTGGCTTGTTTGCTTTGTAAATCACATCATTTTTAGTCAAAATTAAGGGATAAAAAAATTCTGTAATTAAAATCAAATGATGCACAACCTTATTAAAAGTCAAGGTTTTTAAAAGTTCAGTGTGAGAAGGTTTAGAGGTTGTAACACGTTTGCAGTAGTCGGAATATATGGGGAGGGAGAGGGGTAAATTTGAGAGGCTTTTTTGCTTTTGGGCTCTCCAGACAGGAGCAGGCTCTTGTGCCAATACCTTTACTTTTCCTTCAACTTGGAAAAAAAAACCATTGCTTTTCAGTATTGAGACTTGAGTCTTTTTGTGGAGAATTGTAAGCTTCCTGGATAAAATTTTTCAATCCAAATAAAGGCTTTTAATGCTCCATTCTGTCCTATGGCCTGAGCATTAGTTTATTATCCATAGTCTGAATCCCCACTGTCACAGGAGGCCGTGGTTAAAACACGGCTTCCCTTTGCACCGTGGCAGGTCTCAGCATTAGCACAAAACTCACTGTAATTTGGGCTCTGCCAGACAGACGAAGCCCTGGCTTGGCAAGCCACCCCCGGGCTGAATCTGAAAGTCCTTATAGTGGTTTTATCGGACAGTGTGTTACATCTTTCAGGTGCTTTACTGTATTTCAGCRTGTGGTGCTTATTTCTTCTAACAATGGATGCTCTTGCTCTTGTCAGCATAGGGTCTAATCCTCTTGCTGCTGAAAATGATAAAAGTCCTATKAATTCCTAATACGTCTTATCAATTCTGGCAAAAATATAAAACATCTGACCCCAAATTCTGGTTCTTCCTCATCAGAAATACATTTYTTCCTTGCATACATATTGATAGAGCCTCCTGAATACCTGGTTTATAGAAGTCTACTTGTGCTGAGCTGCAACACGAACAGAAAAGGATTAAGCAACCAGTGAGAAAGAACTGGGTATGGATAACCTTGCAGCATTGTGGCAAGGGTAAAATGACTGCCCAAGAGTATGAAAGGAATTCCGAATCTGTTTTACAAAGCAGCAGTCCGTCTTCCAGGCCTCCGTAAAGAATGCGGTGTTGGTCAGCCCGTAGGACCCCTCCAAGCATTATTTATGGTAATCATTTCATTAAGGAGCATAATGAGCAGCCTTGTTTACTGCATGACTTCTGAGTAACTCAACAACTTACTGATTGCTGCTAGATTTCAGGGGAGAGAGGGAGAAAAGCTCTGTCCTCAGTATGCGTGGCTCAGGCTCCTCTGGGTTGTGTRTGGGACAGGGCATCTTGGGGCTGTCTTAAATGGAAAGTGCGGCGATTCCTTATCAAAAGAAACACACTGGAAGTCCTCAATAGTTTAGAAATCAAATTGAAACAGAACTAAATGGGTAAGTGAAGTAAACCATCTACTGAGGTCAGGTGCAGTAGGTTTTCTGGTTTACTGTAGTGGGGGGTCAGGCAAGGGAAGTGGGGACAGTGCAACTGAAGAATTCACATATCTTAAATATCTCCATTGAATGGAGAGCAGAAGAATTTAAGTATTAGCAGGTTAGAAGCCCTGCTCACATTCGGCTGCTTTACTGCATCCTCGCTCTCCCTCGTGGACTGAGATCATAGGTATTTTTGGCATCTATAGMTGAGGTGCGTAGAGTGGGAAGAATAAAAGTACTTCTAGGTCACCACTCCRGAGAGTATGGATGAGGTGGGTGTAGTGGAGCTTTTACCATGGGCGTGGAAGAAGACATGACAGGGAATGGGTTCTTTATCCCAGGAATAGGTCAGACTTTCCTAATCTGATCCAGTGTGAATAGTGAGAACTTTGTGGTGTTAATACCCCAGCAGGAAGGTGAAGGGTGGAGCAGGGAGACCACCGAGGAGCTGTGCCTGAATTCCCAGGTGTGTCTGTTCCCCTTTGGATGTGGCTTGGTGCTGCTGAGATTCCAGATGGAATCTGGAAAGAGAGACAAAAAGAAAGGGAGAAATCTGCACTGTGGGGAAATGGGAATTTAGTGTGTTTAGAACAAATGTGATTAATAGACGTGCGCCTGTCGCYGCTGCGGTGGCCCCATGGTGCCTCCATTCACAGCGGCTCGCGCCGAGGTTGGCGAGCGCGGAGCCCTCTCCGCTCCTGGATTCCGGATTGAGCATGGAGCAGTTCGGGGTGCGTCCCCGGGCACTGCTGTGCTCCCGGGAATGGACCGGGCTCGGCGCTGTACACACCTGGCWGAGGCTGCTTTGTTAAATGGTGCCGTGCTTGGAGGACACGGGAAGGGGCAAACACACAGTGAGACTCGAGTCGTTTAACTTAAATCACCCTCCCCCTGCCCACTATTGACATATCAAGAGACCCAATGAGGCATGTTTAATTACACATGCTCCGAGTTTACAATCAGTCTGAAGACAGTGGTTTTTTTTTTTTTTCCTTCTGATGCAGCAAGGAAAGATTTGATCCTGCAAGAGGTCTTATTAGCTGTAATATGATAAGGTTGTTTTGTTTTGTTTCATTTTAAATCGAAGTGGAATGGTTTTATCTTCTAGGTCAAATGATTTAATCTGATGCACTAATGTTACACGGTTTAGCGATCCTCTTGCTCCCCTTCTGCTTGTAATAGGTGACAGAAGTACAGCTTCCTGCTTGATAAATGGGTTAACAGTATTCACAAGGCAGGTAATAGAAATCCATATTAATAGGTGGAAATTGGCTCTTGATGCTGGGCAGGAGAGTCTAATGAAAGTATTATTGTTTTAGCTTCCAGCTCCTTTGGAAGCTGCAAACTAAATGCCTGTATTACATTCTTATTACCTATTTATCACACCGTATAGCTGAGTGGATGTTTATTAAATTACATTTGTGTTTAATGCCTGTTTGTATACTTTTCACCGAACGTGTTCTCAAAGGAAATTTTCTGGCAGCGTTTCAGAAATGCGCACACTTTTCCTACTCTCTTTTTATAAAATAAAACCATTGTTGCCAGCTATCAATATACAATTGGTTTGGAAATTAAATTGTTTCCTGCAAAGCTGTAAGAACCAGCTAACCTACTCTATTTAATTTAGGAAATAAATATTTAAAAATCCAAAGAATGCACTGTGTTCTTGGGTAGCACCGATTCTATTCTAGTCCTTAAAAATACCCAAGATCCCACGCGCTGGGCTTACCTAGTTTCAGCTTTAATTTAGCATTAAATTGCTTCATCAGGGATTTTATATATGACCTTCTGTATGTTTGTGATTCTTCTGAGAATATTTAAAATAGTACTGAATACCATCAAAGGTAAGAAATTAGGAGCCTATTTATCATCTCCCTATTTATGGTGCTTCTCCAGTTTCTCAGTTATATTTTCTTTTTAAGAAGCACTTTCATGTTCTATCTAGATTTTAAAAAATGCCAAAGCAGCAYGGCACCAATGTTCCCATGCATCCCATACATGGCGAGCGGATGGATCTCGGGGGCTTTGGGAAATTTGGTGAGGAAGAAGAGGAAGAGGGACAGCCCCTTCATGCCAACGCGGTCCCCGTGGGTCCCCGCGCACCCAGGGGCCCACGCGATGTTGTCGCTTTGCCAGGGCCCTGGTTGTGTCCCTAGTGCTCCCTGTGACACCAGGTCTCTTTGGAACCAGTGTCCCCCAGGAAGGGCCAAAGAGTCCATAGAGCCAGTCTGCCTAGGTTTAAGTTGGTGGAATATTGAGTCAGTCCTTCACTATCCTCCTCAGTTGCATGTTGCCATTTGAGCCACGCTTATTTGCTTATATTAAAAAAATAATAATAATCCAGAGCTGCTACTTGTGTTTCCACTCTCTGCTGCAGGTAATAATACAAATACCATCCGTTCTGTTGTGATCAGGTTAATCACTTAATCATTTTTACTAAAATTTTGCTGCCAGCTCTTCTTTAAAGAGCTAATCTTTGTCATTAGCGGGTCCTTGACATGCACAGTGCGCGGGCTTTCAAGTTTCAGGGATCGAAAAACAATGCTAGAGAAAAGGCTGTCATGCTGCACTCCTGCTTGATGGCAATTTGCATTATGGATTTCATAGAACTATTCAAAACACGGCTGAAGCAATGCTGCCTCTTTTGTAAGTGCTGGAGAGACAAATAATAAATCAGTGTCCTGGAGGAGGTGGAATGTGTTATTTGGAACAGATTTTAGCAGGTGTGTACGCTGGGTTTTGAAATTTAACTATCTTGAACTGACAATCTGGTATCTTAAGAGCCACTTGAGTTGTTACTTAGATTTTATATATGTATATAAAAATCTATAAAAGTTTACCTTGTACATATAGATAAGGAGTTTCTGCCTATGTATATAAAGACACAGAGAGAAAAACTCGTTATCTCTGCAAAGAATTTTAGATGTCATGGGAATAGGCTCTTTAAACTGTTATTCTTTCAGTTTTAATAATCTTAGTTCCTTTTCAGTACTTGTACCTCTGCTTTACCTTTATGTTCACTCAGTTTGAAAAAAGACTCCATGGACTAATTAGTTTCATTTCTGCTTATGCTTAGTCTCTAATAATTTTCATTCTTGACTTCTCATATCTAGATCAATGCATCAGTATGTTTGCAGCAAACACTGCAGGGAATGAGTTTTCTCTTTTCTGCATTTCATTAAAAGACACTGCAGCGCTTATTGGCTCGACATATTGCGAAACCTTTAGGAATATGGGTCAATTTGACTGAAAATATCTCTTTCAAAAAAGCGTGCATAGCCTTCCTGAATCATGTTTATGTACACATGGCAATAGATTGCTTTTCACCTAGTAAAACAATGTAACAGGTTTTACTGAGCTGAAGTTTCCTGAAAGATTTCCAGGAAAACTTCACTGTTTTCTGCCCTGTCTTCGTTTCTTTCTGTATTCCAGGCACTGAGATGGACCGTGTTAGTTTTCCTGTTTAGTGATGTTCTTTAAGACCTTGAAAGCCGCTGCTTGTGCTGGTCTTGCGTAAGACTTTGCATTTTTGCCTGTAATTCCCCTCTCGCTCTCCGTGCGCAGGGGAGCTTTGGGAGCTGGGATTGTGCTTGCGTCCCTCAGCGCGCACAGAGATCTTGCAGCTCCTCTGCAAAGCGCAAAAGCAGCTGGTGCAAGCGAGAGCACAGCGGCTTGCGAATTTGCCGTGTCGGGAGAGGGGATAGGAGCAGGACAGGCCTCCTGGGAGCAGGCAGGGAGAAGGGGGGGTGCCGTGGGCGCGAGTGGCGGTGCCCACGGAGCGGTGCTTGCGCGGGCGCCGGGGCAAGGTCAGCGCCGCTGCGGCGGCGGAGCTGCCGGCAGCAATGGCACGCCGAGGTCACGCCTCGAGGAATGCAGCCGCGCCGAAGAAAGGGACGTTTTAAACCTCTATTTACTCAGAAAGGGTGGCRAGGCATTGAGCTTGCCCGTTTACAACCCTTCGGTGGAGGATTAGGAAGCCTTGTTTTCAGCTCTCGCTGGGTTTTTTTTCCCCTTGCTTTGACACTCTGTTTTTAGAATCGAACAATTTTTAGCTTATCACTGTAATTACTTACGCCTGCTTTTGTTTCTTGCAAAGAAAGGTATTTCTTAGTGCAAAGAGAGACTGCTAATTTTTCAAATTCTGAACAGATTATGCTCCAGTTCATTTACATATTTTTTGTTCAAAGCGCCTATAGAGAGCGACACACTGTTCATAGAGTTTGTGTATATTGTGCTTTGCCTTTAACCTATTTGAGGGTAACTGCTGTGTGGCAGAGCTGAGATTTAACAACTCTGAAAGGGAAAGGTTTTGTATTCAGGACAGCAGTTAAGTCCTGGAGAAATYAGGAGAATTCAGGTCGTGTCTGTCCGTGGCAGTTGCACTCATTTGTCAGCTGGTGTGTTATGTTGCAGACGGGCAGTGTAAAAACTCTCCTTTGTATTTTGCTTACCTTGGTTAGGACCTAATTTAAATGCAAGCTTATAGGCCATTCTTAGACTTATGTTCATATGGAAACAACTGCAGTTCACGTCTTTAATCTGATGCAGATTTTCCCGGATCAGATCCTGTTCAGGATCTTCCTACCACTAAATTCCATCCAAATCCTGGAAGTTGAGCAGTCTCCGACTTTGTGGGAGTCTGCGAACGGTCTTGTTCTGTTGTCAGGTTTGGCACGCAGGCAGGGTGAGAATAGGGTTTGTCYTTATGTGAGAAAGGTTGGTATGCTGGAGATGGCATTGTTTTGAGTGATGATTTTAATACTGCTACTTGCTCAGCGTTTCTAAACTACAAAATTACATTTTTTAAGAATTCACATTTCTTTCTCCAGTGACTCAAAGCCACTGAGTTTATGATCAGGATAAGTTTTAATATTTTACTGTTTTCCAGTGGCGCCCAGGGTGGGGGGCAGTCTGTAAGGAACGGCCGCAGTGTTTGCCCTGTTCGCACAACATGAGAAATGCGACCGGCTCAGAGGAGCTTGTCGCCCCCAGAACCACTATTCCTATGGCAGGAGACTCCGGAAAGCTCCAGTGTTTCCAGCCCCATCTGCTTAGCCGCYCGGAAGGACCCTGGAAAGTGGGGAKCTGGGATGAAGCGTCGGCTTGGGCTGAAGTGGCTCCTCGTGGGTCTCCAAGCGCTCCCGACGCCTCGTCCCGCCCGGAGGGGCTGCGGCCGGGGCCGGGCGGGCGCCGCGGGGCGGCTCTCCCCGCCGCGGGCGCGCGGAGCGGGCGGAAGCAGCTCGGAGCCGYGCGCCGCCTTCCTTCCTGTTCGCAGAAGCGGGAGCGCGGCCGCGAGCTGCTGTCATTTCACATAACCGGCCGCCCCTTCTCATAAGGGRCAGTTACAGTAAGCGCGGCGAGGATGGGATTTTTGACTTTGAAGTGTTCCTTTTTTCCCTGCTACGGTGRAGGGGATTTTTGCTTAAAATCAGAGATCTTATTCTGATGAGCGATGGTGCTGTGATAGAGGTTGTCCCCCGTTCGATTTTGAGGAGTTGCTGTTTTGTTTTTGTTTTTTGCMTGCCCATGTTGTTTCAGCATCATCTGAGAGTGCCCAGCCTGCACCTCGGTCCCATGCTGACCTTGGTGCCATGGCCTGGGATCATCCCAAACCGTTATCCCAGTGAATTAATGCAAGTGACGTGGCAACTCCTTTTCCCGCTGCGCCGGCCTTCTGTGGCCACATGTCCCTGTTGGTGTGAAGGCAAATCGAGCGATGAGTGGTGGACGAGGGTTCCCRGCGCTTGGTCAAAGCCGCTTTTAGCTCTGGGAAGAAGTCTTCACTTGGAGTGTGTGGGAGAATGGAAAAATGTGGCTTGTCGAGAAGCTCTAGGGAATGACCCGGGTGCTCGGCCGGGGCTGGCGGCTCCCTCGGTGCCTCTGTCCCGCGGAGCAGAGGGACGATGCTCCGGCTTCAGCGGCACCAGCAAAGCTTTGCTCTGCTCTCACTCCTTAACCTKTGCTAACAACTTAGTGTGTGATATTGCACAGAGGGCATATCCCTCCAATGCTGCATTTTCCTGCATTACTGCTGCTTACAGTAACCTAATCCAGCCAGGTTGTGTACCTTGAGCYTTTATTTAAAGGAAAACAAAAATAAAAAAGAATCTGTGAAATCTTTTTTTTCCAACTCATAATCAGAGGGAATCTGTATTAAAATGGCTATAAAATGCAGGGCAGTTAGTTCCCTACTAGCAGCACGATGTACTTTACATATGAACAGTAGTGCACCGCTTTGCAGAAAATGTGTTTTTGATATAAAGATTATCAGGGCTGCCACCCCTCTTCCCCTGTAGTGTTGGACTCACCGCAGCAAAATTGCAGAGCTCCGAGTGCTCTTTCAGCATTTGTTCATCTGCATGATTTGTAGTGACTGTTGTGAGCTGAAGAAAAGAGGAAGTTTAAATTTCTAGCAGTTGTGCATCTCTCCACAGTTAACGAGGCATCTAATTTCTCTGTGAATCCAATTTTACCCCAGCCTTGGCTGGAGCTTCGAATGTGCTGCAGTATTTTCCAGTTTGCTTCTGTCCCTTTGCTCTTACGTGCGTGCATCCAGCTCCATCTATTTGAGAGTTTATTTATTTGGAATATGAGATAAAGAACTGGCTCTGCCTGGGCGCTGCCGAGCCACCTTTTGGCTGCCCAATTGCCCTGGGCCCGAGCAGGCACCCGAAATAGCCGGCACTCCATAGCGCCCGTCTTGCTCGCGGGCCCTTCTCGCCCCACGCTCTTGGGGCTCAGAACGAGTCCTGAGCAACTGTGACCATCTGCTGGGCAGCCCAGCGCTGCCCTTGTGCTATTTTGGTCACCACAAAACCAGCCCTGCGTTTCATAGGGCAGCGCATGGGACTAACGCCCTGTGCACCGTCTAGGATAGAGAGGATGCCCCACATGAGGCCACCCCTCTAATCACAAGCCCCTTGGGGCGCTGCTCGTCTCTTGCCCTGGTTTCAGGCAGGTTCCCATCTCCGTGGGGCTGTGACCCCATCTGCTACTGCGAGGAATTGCTGTGATTCAAGGAACGGCGACTGAGAGTGCATGGCGGCGAGGTGGCATTGCTGCAGTTTAAAATAGGAGATGGCATAATGAAGATCTTAGGCTAAATGCCAATGTAAAATTAGCATTTAACCTCCCTCTTCGTGTTTGCCTGTTAATTGGGCGCCACCGTCTTTATTGGCATAGCTTTTRGAGATTGTTTCGGCTATATTAGCCTGATTGAAATGTATTGCACAAAATTATATCCGTCAGTGTGTTCTCCTGGCGGGGGCTTAGGTCATCCAACCCACAGCTGGGAATGGTATTTATTTCACTTGCTCTATTGCAGACATGCAGACGCATACGCAGCCCGCCGGCTTGTGCTGTAAGAATCTGTCTGCAAAGTGAAATACTAAGCATGTGTTAGGCTGTGCACGGGATTCCAAACTTGTTTAAGCAAAAAGAAGTTGCGGGGAGAGAAGAGAAAGGAGGGAATTGCATTGGCTTGCAATGAAACTCTCTCTCCCCACTCAGCTGGGACTTCCCTAACCAGGTCAGAGTAGGGGCTGTCACTTCAGGGCTGGTCCAAGCGTCTTGGCTTGTTGGACAGAGAGGATTTCCATCACATCCTTTCTTGGGAATTCCTTTCTGAGTGAAGGCTACTGCAGTGCCTTCCGTGGGGTTTTATGCCACGTTTCACTGGCCCGTACAAAGTGGCTTCCCGCCGCGGCCGGCGCCTTGCTGAGCTCCGTGCGGCTCCGGGGCCCTTCCCCAGCAGCCCCACAYGGGATCCCGCGCCACCAGACAGGCAGTTGGCATTTTAATAGCTCCCTCATTATGTGTTTGTCTGATCTTGTCAATATTTTACATTTTTGGATTTTTGCTGAGTGCGGACATTGAGGGCTGTTGGATCGATAACTGGATTGCCTGCTTTTTAACCACTTCAGCACAGCCCATTTCAATAACCCGGTGCTTTGGCTGCAGAGCAGTCGTCCCAGCATGGCAGATAGAAGAGTAGAACCTGAATTTGGTGTCTGAAGAATTACCTGATGTCTATATCTGAATGCAAGCGTTGATACTTTTTAAAACAACAAAAATACAGGCCTTAAATCTTCATCGCTGGATCCAGTATCATATTGACTGTCAAGTGAACATGGGTCTTCCAGCCCTGAGTAGGGGAGCCCCAGACTTCAGCTTCACTTTATCCCACCTGTGTAATGAGGGCTTTTTGTCTCATGAGAAGCTTGAGCTAACAGCAGAAACACAAAATGCAAACTGCACCTTTAGGGCCCCCTTTGAACCGCGCAGCACAGCTTGCACTGCCRTTGATGCTAGGTTTATCTTCATTGTTGTCTAAAGCTTTGGAATTATAAATGTTTTTGTTAGACATACACTTTCTTTTCCAYGTAGTGCAATTATTTGTATTGCACAGGGGTTTTGAAATAGGTCAAATACAGTGAGTGCAGAAACAATAGAATCTTGACGTCTTTATATACACACAGATATGAGGAAGGAGAAAATAAGCGCTGCTATCGTGGTAAAGACTGTGATGCACCTTTCATTCTTGAAAGAGCTGACCCTGGCAGTTGATAGGCAGAGGAATATCTGCTGAAAAAGCAGCAAAGTTTCCAGTTATTTCAGTAGTTCAAGTCTAAGTATATTAGAGAATATTCTGAATATGGACTATTCATACCTATGTAGCACAGACAAGCACTTGGGTACCCGAGCAGAAGTGTGTATGATAGAGGAGGAAGAGGAGCATGGGGACCTGGTGGGATCCATGCCTGGCCTTGCTGGAGGCACAGGGGTGCTGGGGAATGTCTGGGCAGGGGAGCAGGGAAAACAGCAAGTCTTGCTCCTTGAAATGCCTACCAGGAAAGGGGACGGAGGAGCCCGGGAAAACCGAGTGCAGATGCTTTGCTGGGGGAGGCGCTGGGGGTCGCATTCTTCTCCTTGCGGTGAATAGGTTTTGTTCAGCTTGGGAAGACAGCGGCTCTTCCCGCAATTGTTCCCTGCGCTCATGTGGTTGTCGGGTTGGGGTCCAGCCCCCTCGTGGACCTGGTTTCTAGCGAGTCCTGAGCAGTTTGATGGTGGCCAGGAACGTGCTTCGTGCTGGCCGAGGCTGCTGACACTTGTCACGTGGCAATAACCACTAATACGTTTTTAAGAAGCAGCAGAAATTCCTGCATGTCCATGCGTTACTTGAATCCAAGAGCTTCTARGGATTTTAGAAGACAGTTAGATCCTTTTCACACACCTAAAGCTAAAGCTCTGCATGGCACGTGGGGACCTTTGGGGCCTCCACCGTTCCCACCACCTGGCAGGCCAAGAGCCTCCCCCCGGGCCAGCTCCTCCCCAGAGCAGCTGCGTGTCCCGCTCGGAAATAACTGCATCACACGGAGCTTTGCTTGAGGGAGCTGCTCTTGGGGACGCTCCACCGCGTTGCTGCAGAGCAGATTTCTCCAGCAAGGAGAAGGAAGTGCCCTGGGAAGGAACCCGCGGCGGGGGAAGGCGCTTCGGCAAACGAGAGGTCCCCGTCAGCGCCACCGTGTCTTCCCTGCCTTGTTCTTCAGTCAGGCAGTGCCGTGCACGGTGCTTCAACCTGCGGGTGGGATTGCAAGTTAATTCTTAACTGCTTGTAACCAAATATAGCCCAGGCTTGACTTTTTCAGAAATGCTCGGCAGTATAAACATCCTGGTGAAGATAGCGGGTGATCAGAGAGAGCCCGTAGGTCCCCAATGACGGAATAAGCCGTGTTTCTCTTGGCAGTGAACAGCAAATACAGAATGTAAGACAGTGGGTTTTTTTTAAAAAAAAAAAAAAAAAAAGAACAGTAACCCAGAAGAAGGAGTTTTTATTATGGGTGGACAGGTGGACTGTGGTGCCTTTTACCTTTAAAAGATATGTTTTACATTTATCTTTTCCAGATCTTGTGTAATGGAAATGAATCAGGAAAAGTGTGTTTCAGTTTAAGGTCTTTAAGAGGAAATCAGTAAATTTGATTAGAGAAATACATGTTGTATTCCACTTCCTCATTCCTTGTGTGCTCATTTACACTTAGATAAAGTGAACATAAATTCTCCCAGGTGAGACGAGTGTTATTTTGCATGTGTTGTCCAAAAGGTTTTGCAAAGGAGCAAGGTGAACTAGGTCTTCACTGGCTTTTCCCCTTGGGTTTTGAATGGGAGCAAAATTAAGATACCTGTGAAAGGGAGAGGTAGAAATGTAAGTGCAGGTGCCTCCTAACTCGTGTGCTTAATCACTGTACAGCATTTTTGTGCATCAGCACCTATCAGGTCTATACAGAGCTCCAGGAACGCTGCCTCTTTAGCAGTCTGCAGTGGTACCAGAAGGAGCTCAATATGGGCTGAGTTTATTTGAGGCTCTTACAAAGTTAGTGCAGTTGAAGATGTTCTGTTTATTTCAAGTTTAAGTACAAATTTGTATAAAAGAGGGTGTCAGCCTTCTTCATTTAAAAACAAAAAAAGAAAACGGGCAGTGTGTTTGGCTTTTAATTTGTACTTGACCCCAGGTCCGACTCAAATATTTGTGTAAGGAAGGCTGTGCTAAAAAGCGGAAGGTCAGGCTTTGGTAGGCTCCTTACACACAGGACGGGTAAAAGCTGTGGTGTTATGCAAGGTTGACATTTCCTGCCTAATTTCTGTCTTCCTATCCAAGTCTGGCAAATCTAGTGGCTGCAGCAGGGGAGGCCACCCCTCAGTTCCCTGCAGTGCCCGGGAGCGGGAGCCGCCGGCGCGACCGYGGCGGCTGCAGGACAAGGAGCCTGAGGAGCCGCGGCCGGCCGGGGCGCGGGGGCGACGGGCGCCCCGCACTGCCGGGGCAGCTCTGCTCAGCGCTCCGTGCAGGTTTCGCAGCTGCGGGAGGCGCCGGCTCCTGGCTCRGGAGCTTCTGAAATGGGTCTCTGTGACACAGGTGGGAAATGCCCGTGGTCCCCAGCGAGGCTGGCAGCAGCTTTGTGCAGTGGTGGGGATGGAGGTGACGGTCCCAGGCACGGCTGGCAGCAGTGCAGTGAGGCYGTTGGAAGGAGCAGGGGGTCCCGAGCGGAGGGGCCCCATCAGCCCAATCCCCATCTCACCCATCTACACCTCTCACCGTAGCTGAAAGGGGACGTTCCTCCACATCACTCAGGAAAACAAAGAGGTCCTGGCCTTCCACTCCGGTGTTTCRGGAGCTGTGCTGGTCCCTTTGTGTTTGCAGTTTGTCATGAGCACCAGCACGAGGCTGGCCTGGCTGTGACGGCACCGGCTGCTTGCCATGGCAGAGCCCTTCCTGCAGCCCCTCTCCGTGGAGCCCCCCTGCTCCCCGGCACACGCCTGTGTCTCCGGCAGGGAGGAAAGGCAGTTTTCCTGGCAAAAGAGCAGATTTGCTGGCAGCTGTGATAAATTAATACAGAAAAAATGTATTAATATTTTGCCTTCGTGCCTTCCCACCGATGGGRAAAGCATGTTCTTGGGCTTGAAGGCTTTCAGGGGAAGCAGTGTAGTTCTTGTGGGCAAATTGAAATGTCAGAACTAAAAGACAACAATAGYTTTTTTTTCATCCTAAGCTAGGCAYATACTGCTTAGATGTTCTGACCTTTCAGCAACGYGTTTGCCCAGCTCTCCCTGTCATGGCCATGGCAGAGGTAGTTTCCTGCTGCTGTCCAGAAGGATGCGGAGCATCTTCCTGCAATATCATTGCTCCTAAGGCCCAAGCTTGCAACCAACCACCCCTACCTGCAGTGGGGCAGAGGGAGCTAATGAATGCAATTTATTTGAAAAGCCCCCAAAATGACCCAAAGAATGTTAATAGCAGAGTGTTGGACACCATATAGCAATGGCAGAGAAGATGGGTGTCAGTTGGGAAATCTTCAAGAGGCTGAAAGTTTCCTAAAGGATTTCAGGTTATCAGACTGCCTTTAAATTAAATTGGGGCATAATTCTGCTGTGCTCATCTGCAAACCTCAGCCAAGGCATAGTCAAAAAAGGGGCCCCTCTACATAGTTCTCTTTCCCTCACTGCTAGCAGGACATGCAGGATCCCATAAGCTCTTCTGTAAATCAAGGCCTCAGAGGCTCTTTTCTCCTTGTGCTGCTCCAGCCCTGTCGCATCCAAATCTGTGCAAAGTTCAAAGATTAATCGTCTGATTAACAGAGCAGTTCCCATAATGAGTTTGTTCTCTCTTTGTAGCAAACCTGCAGTTCTGAAATACCTCATCACGCTCACCCTGGAGCATTTCCTACGTACTCTGTCTTGCCCGGCTGCCATGGTTGGCTCTTGGAACTAATGTTGCTGTAGCCTTTTCCAAACCTGCCTCCAGAGAGTGCAGGAGCTGCCCAGCAGGCTGCCGTGAGACATATCATCAGAGTTTCAGGCTCCTTTTCCCCTGCAGAGCATCTCCTTCCTAAGCTCTGCAGGATGCAGGGCAGCGCAAGGAGTGTGTTTGATGCAGGGCAGTGCAAGGAACGTGTTTCCTGCTCCCTGTTCTGCCTCCTCGGGTGTTGTGACAGATAACTGCAGCCTGGCTCCCCAGCAGTGATGGCACTTGGTAGCCCTCCAGGATGATACTTGGCACTCAGGAGCAAACACGTGTTTTTTACACATGAGCATGAATATAATAAAATGGCTCGCTGGTTTAAGAAGCCTCTTTGTCAAAACAAGATGTGGCTGGATTTAGGAATTAGCATCATTTGGCACGTTTGATCATTAACTTCTCTTTCGGGGTGAAGCTGTGACCAGAAATTTGCTGTGAACACATGGGCACGTCCTGCTCTGAAACCACATGCAGGATCCTTCCCCGTCCTCRGTTTTTCAGCTCAGTGCAGACTTGGAGTGACGCAGGGTTGTGTTTTCCTTGGAAGAGGTCAYGGCAGCCCCATCCCTCCTGCATGGTCATTCCCAGGGCAGATTCCCCATTTAATCCTTTGGTCCGCCTCTGTCCTACTCAAGAGTGTGCATGGAAACTTTGGTCCAAAATTGGCCTGTTCTCTGACCTACTTCCCTTTCCCTGTGTTTTGGGAGGCAGATTGAACGTGGTGAAGAGACGAAGCTGTGTTAGCTACGCAGCGTCCTGCTGGGATCGCTTCGGAACGTAGTGGCTAAAGATAGAAGTGCACCATCGAGATGCTAAAAATACTGCCCAACTCTACGGTTCTTGTTCAGCATTTGGAATGCTGAGAGCTGGCTTTGCACAGACAAAGGGGAGATGCAGGTTTGCAATTTGAATATGCAAATGAAATCCTGATATTGCAAATGCGCAATCATTTGCTCAAATCTAAAAAGACCACTTGTATTCTTGAAGTAAAGCGCTGGCAAGATTAAGAGTTTAATCAGTCAAATCGGGTGTCATCAGAAGTTAGTGTGATTGGATGGCAGAGCGGAGACTTTACTGCAAAACAGAAAAAAAAGATCACTTTGTGTGATTAAGGTCAGATTTTATATTCCACATGTTGATGCTTCGAAGCATGTTGTCTGATAAATCATCTCTTATTAGCACAGTGGGTTGCAAACAATTTCTTCTTTTACATTTATACGTGTGATTTAGTAAACAGTATTTTAATATCAATGGGAATGCATGCTATGCTTCATAGCTTTCAACTGTGTGACCTTTAAAGGCAGAACAAAGGCTTAGAAATTAGGGTTTACATAAAACTGAGAAGTGCAGAAAGCTTGAAAGGCTCTGTAATTCACTTCTGCAGCAAGAACACCATTTTCTCTAACATTGTTTGCACAAGTCAGCATTTATGTTGTCAATTTGCAGAGATGAATGGGTGATTAACATTGCATGTAGGACAGAGGGGAACCCGTATCTATAACAAGTCAAAAAACTGTGCTTAAAGACTGAGTAACTTAAGCATTGCCTCTTCTGATGGAGAAAATTTCTGCAAATCCTGCACAGTTTTAATTCACTCCTTTAGTCAGTTGTAGTAAAAAGAACAAAGAGTGAAATCCAATCACCACTCAAGTCAGTGTCCTAAAATATTCATTCCACTGAGGCCAAGATTTCAATCATTTTATAAAGGATGAGGGCGTTGGGGTCGGGTGAGGGAATGTGTTTGGTTTTATTTATTTGTATATTTATTTGATGTTGCTATTTTGCAGAAGCCTTTTAAGTCCCAGGGTAGTAGTATAAATAAGAGGCACCTTTTGAAGGGTGCGTGTTGGAGGAGCCAGAGCTCCTTCTCACAGTCTTCTCAGTGGTCCAGGAAGGAAGCCTACAAATAACACGTTGCCAATGAACCACGTTGCTATTCCAGCTGATGCACACTGAGAATAGAGGAGCTGCTGTGGAGGGAAAGATGAAAGCAGAGGATAAAAGGAAGGAGTCTTAGACAAATTAAATATCACTCCGAGAGTCCTGTGCTCTGCAAAACATTCCTGCATCTGGCTCTAGACAGGCTTCCCTTTACAGCCACATACCATGAGAGATTCACTAGATCCATGACCTTTWTAATTTGAGGCCTGATTTTATGGTTCTGTATAATTAATATGCTGTTTACTGGATTGTATATTGAAACACAACAGAAACTCCAAAAGGCTGACAAAGAATTGCATAAATGGGCAAGAGAGATGCCATTCAGACCATTTCCCCAGCTTGCCCACATATACCACCTTTCTTAGTGATGTGCTCCAGATTCTGTTACCACTTAGCAGAAAATCCCCACTGCTCTTTTAAATGTTTGTTCCTTGCTTAGTCTAGCACAGTGCTCTAGGGCCCCTAGTGCATTATTTTTGACACAGAAAGTGAGTGTGGGGCCATTTAACAGCCCACTGTGCAGTGCCACCCAGCACTAGCATTTGAGAACAGACACACAGGTAAAGTTAGAGCTGTTRCTCTTTGGGGGAATAAGTAGAAGTATTTCAGCTGTTGATAGAAAAATGCCTTGTTTCCCTCAGTCTGAAATYCCATTGTTTCTTACTGTTCTGAGAACTTGGAGAACTTTTTTTGCCCCAGGGTTGACCTAATTGAAGGCTTTGCCTCCGGGCTGTTAGCTCCCCCACCGTGGCTTTAGACTAAAGGGAGCCTGTAGTCTGGTAAAACTGCAGGAGTAAATCTTCCAGGATTTAAAAAAATAATGCCATGTTCAGCAGAAATACTACTTTATAATGCAGGAATTCATACTTAGATCTTGTTGACTTGTGGTAATCGCATGACTAAGCCAATGCTAGGGACTAGAAAAGAAGCAAGAAAAGTATCTTTAAAATCCCAGTGGACTTAARCAGCAGAAACATCACTTCTTGCTCAGTTGAGAGTATCTGCAATTCACCATCCTAGCTATCACCGTGAGAAATTAATGTAGTCTACAAAATTATTGCAAAGTGTTCCAGAGGACTTTGAAATTAATGGACTATAAAAAAAGATATAAAACAATACTGCTGGTATTAAAACTGAGGTAAGATGAGGTAATAGTGATGGAAAGGCATTGAGTCTAAGATTGATCTTGATTTACAGCCGATTATGAAAGAAATGCTCTTGTGCTACAGCTCAAAACACAGAAAGGCAGAGAACTTCTCCTCTCTTCAGCTGTCTAGTCGATAACACTTGTCATTAGATGGAACCTGGAAGTTACAGTGCACAATATGCATGACGTGATTGCTCTTAGTCTGCAGATGACTAATTAAGAGGCATTTGTACAGAAATCTTCTTCTAGCAGTACAACACAGGAGCATGGACTAGTCCTGTTCCTCCAGATCCATTTGTCAACTGCAGTTCTTCCCCTGGAAAAAAAATGCATTTTAAAAAAGTAATTTAATGCAAAAAGCGGATGAATTACTGTCGAAAGACAAGATAGGATGGTTATGATCATTTGTTTTGGTAGGACAAGATCTCTGTTGGTGCCTTTAAAATGAGATTGATAATTCTGAGCTGAACTGCTGGTTCTGAAGAAGCTAGCTGGAGAAATAGGTATATTCTCATTTTGTTTTTCTCCTTGGAACTGATTCTACATTGGCATTTTCACATTGACGTTGGTGATGTGGCCCCTAATTTTACACAAGAGTAATCAGAAGAACCTTGTTCACCGACTTGCCTCTTTTGTGGCCTGTAAGGTGATTCAGTTCAGGGCAGAATGTTAGTTGAGCTCTGCTTTTGCCATTATGAGCTTAACTGCATTCACATAAATCAATATGAGAAAACAGCAATCGTAGCATTTCTTTTAATTTGTGATTAAAATTTATAAAAAGATAGAACACTTTTGCTAGTGTGGGCTGAATTTCCTCTTAGTTTCTGTGGTTTAAGGTTATGACAAGATCGCATCTTTCTGGGTTTGTCTAGTCATGGTGTTTGAATTTTTGTCCTTACCAGCTAAACCAGGCAGTTCCAAGTATTTTCAGCCAGAATTTCTCTCAAAGGTTYCTTGGGGAAGAAGACAAACTAGACAAAAGAAAGTGGCAGAGGAGAAGAGAGTAGATCCTTAGCTCTTAAGATGAAGYACGTTGTTAGTTGCTGTGGTTTTAGAATCACAAATTAATAAAAGGTAGCAATATTCCCTGATAAKGGAAAATGCACCTTTATTTTCTGGCATGTTCTTTTAACACAGTTTTGGTTTCTCTCTAAGACACAGGGTGACTTATTGAGAGAGTAACTTGAGAGGATCACAATGAGTGGTGACAGTAACGGGCCAAGGGATCACAGCCTGCTCCTGCTGAGTCGAACGCGGTTTGCTCAGCTGATATAGATTGAACTCTGCAAATAAAGCAGCTGTATTTAGGAGTTATTTTACATGTGTACAGCTTAGGCAGCAATTTTCAATCTAGGTTAATATATGATTGTTTTAGAAGATTGCAGATTTTGTATTTCCACTGCAAGTAATAAATTGGGAAGAAACTGTAGTTCTAAACAAAAAGATTCCACATAATGTGTTCAAGCTAGCTAATAACCAATGTTCTTTCATGGCTGAAATGACTATTTACAGTCCCTCTTCCTACATCCTCCCCTCCAATTGCATATTTCCATGAGCACAATGAATAGAAGGAAATCCACCCCTGTGAATTTTCCCTATTCATAATCTTTTCACCCCCACCACGCCTCACTATGAACGGATCTGCAATCTTCCCAGCCTACAAATATGCAACAGTTCTCAAAGAGGACTTCTTTCTAGTACTCCCTAATTGAGAAACCTGAGATATTATTATGTTTGAACAATGTGAGACACATCTCTGAAAGCCCAGGATTATATTGTGACCCTTTTCTGACAATATGAGATGACAACTTTATATTGGCCCAAGCTGAAATCACTTGAAGTCAGAAGGGGCTGCCAGCCAAAAGGAATAGGAAATATTTCCTTTTAACTTAATCCAGCAGAGACAAAGTGAGTGGTAGTTTTCATTGGTTAAGCCCCCTTGAGTACTTTGTGTAGCCTTGTACACTCTGAGATGTAATGAGTATAGTTAAACATACTCTTTTTGTTCCTGGTGGTCAGACACTGCTTTGGCCACTCAGTAGTCAGGTCAGGAGAGAGCATTTTTTTTCTTGGATTCAGACACAGGATATGAGTTTCTTTTACCAAATTATAGTTGGCTGGTAAGAATGAAACTTTGCAGATGTGCTAAATATGCTGAATTCTTAATGCAGTGACAGGTTCTGAGAGTTGAGTTAAATGGGATCTTTGCCCATGAGCATTTTGGGTTTTGTTGCTCACATGCAAGCCAGCCTGCTACTGAAAACAGCACATACGATAGTTCAAGCAGGGCTGCAAGTAGCTGCTGCCATTTAAAAAGGTAACCTCATATCAGATCTTCCTTCCAGCCTTCAAACCCAGGGTGGAATTGTCACTTTTTTTTTTCTTTTTTCCTGTGAACTGTCCTAAAAGATTAGTAGGTCATTAAATTCTAGCTAGATTGCGAATTAATAAGCAACTGCAGAGCACAAATCCTTCCAAATTCTGTATTTAGGGCACAGAAATTTGTGAAGTTTTCTTGTTTTAGATGGAAAATTGCCAGGTTCATTTTCTCATTACATGACTGTTTTTGTCAGAACAGATAGAACCATTTTGGGCTGATGGGCAGATAGCTCTCGTTGAAGCTTGTTGAAGCCACAAGAGACTGAAGTCTTGATGGCTGAATGCTGCAAACAGTTTGCCTCTGGCAAACACATACTTCTAGTTTTGGCAGCGTCTGGTGTTTGAGAGAGGCAGAGAGTGAGTGATACATTCTCTGGTCAGCTCYGTTGAGCAAACCTGAGACTCCGATTTGCTACTTTGTAGGGGAAAAAAACAATCTGCAATTTATCTTGGAAATAAAAGGAGAATTGGAGCCCTGGTCTGCCATGGAGTCTCAGGGGGATGCCAGAATTCACAGGTTGATGTGTTGAAGCGGAGCTGACCTGCTCCTAGGCTCAAATGTCCTTCCACCAGAGGCTGCGCACACTCTTTCTCGGGACTATTCGGATATGTTGAATCTTAAGCCTGTGGCAGACCTGGTGTCCCCAGATTTTGAACGCGCTGGTGTCTTGCTGTAGTATCTGCCAGCAAATCCCAACGTCTGTGAGGAAACCCTGAGCTCTACCCACCTTCTCTCATCTTTTTTTATAGTCATTGCTCTCTTTCCTTTAGCAAACAGAAAAAGCCAGCCCAGAGGGTTGCCAGGGTGTCCCAGGGAAGACAGGGACACCCTGCTCATGGCTCGCTATGCTTCATGCTATGCTTTAGGACAAGAGAGTCCCCAGCAATCGCTTTGACCTCGACACGAAGGGAGAGCGCCGCGTGGTCCCTGCGCAGGCGGCCGCAAAATGGCAGCGCCTCCCTGGGCCGCCTYGCGCTCGAGGAGGCCGCGCGGCTGTGGGAATCACCCCCACGCCCGGCTCGCGCGCTGGCAGCCGCTGGGGCGGGCAGGGTGGCCGGAGACGGCGATGGGTGCCCAGCACTTGCTGCAGGCCGGGCTCGGCCCCCTGATTCACAGCAGGGGCGCCGCGCTACCTCGCTTAGCCCTTGTCCTCGCTGCTGCGCTGACCTAGATAGGAACGTCGTGCCCGTGCTGCAGAGCTGGCTGGTGGTGGGGCTAGGCGAACGCGGTGGCAGCGCGGCCGGGCCGGCTCCCCCACTCACCCGTGTGGGCCGCGGTGCCTCTTCCCTCCCGGATATCCTGCAGGCCGAGGGGCGGCTGGAGGACTGACAGGCTGGCAGCAGGGCCACGGGGCAGGCGGGCTCGCGTGGAGGGCGGGCATGGGAACAGGGAACGGCTTATATGTTACGGAGAGAAAGGAAGACGAGCAACTGTGGGGCAAGGCAACCCCTTCAGTGGGCTGCTGAAATCTGTTTTAACCAGCCCAGTGCTGGAAAAGCGCCTCATGYCCCAAGTTCTGTGGGACGGGCAAACAGAGAGAGCCAGGTCTCGGTCTCGCTAAGTTTGCCACGTCTGCCGTTTATTCCTTGCGCAGCAGAAAGCCCGCGGAGAGCTCTGCCCACACGGAGAGCGCTACTCTGCGCTGAGAGGTAGTGTGTGACAAATTAGATGTTTGCAACCACAGCTGTACAGCTTCCTTGGAAGGAGCAGTGTAAACAGTTATTATTTATTCTTGTTACACTACCATTATGAGCAGGCAGCGCGACTCATTTGTAACTGGGGCCTTTCCCAGAACCACGGCCTTTTCATTTTGAGGTGGTGATAGTGCTGGGGTCGTGTCAGTCTCGCCTTTAAAAGCAGACCTGAGGTAATGGGGACCTCACAATCCGATATTCCCCAAATCAGAGGACCCACCTTTGTTTCCTAGTATTCCTGGACGGAAGTTACTGTGTGCATGCTAATGCATTTTAATCAGTTTTGACAAGGTCACAAGAGCCCATTCGTCGCCTGTCTGCTTTAGTCCTTCCTGCTGTGCATGAATGAAGCTTTCATGCTGTTATCATGTACAGTCCTCAGTCCTCAGCCAGTCCTGCATGTGCTTATGTGTTTATGAAAATGTTTATATTCACTTCTCAGGTGTTTAATTTGAAAAAAAAAGGGCTGCCGAGTACACTGAGAAAGGGAAGAGCATGTTTTGGTGCTCTCCTCATTTCTGTTGTCCTGGTCATACAGCAGKAGTTGTCTCAAGAAAACGGGAGAAAGAACTGGAGTAAGTCASGTCCTTCCTAGGAGGTCCAGGGTACATAGGCTTTAAGAGGAGGGTCTCAAGATGTCTGAGAGTAACTGGGAGAATGATAAGGATCTGCAACAGCCGATTCTCAAGTTAGTTAGATCAGAGGCTCCTGGTCCTAAAAGTCCTCGCACATCTCYGATGATCTGCTGCTGCTGTTGCTGCAAGTCTCTAAGCTCAGGCCCCATCATGAGGAGCAGCGTGTCGCTCCCCTGCACTTGTCACACTGCYGCTGTGGCATGTTAATGGAGAGCATTCGAAGGGACTTGGGGACCTGGGGAGGCAAGTGCAGCAGGCAGGAGGTAGCAACCGCACAACGTGCTGCAGGAGAGTGGCAGTCGCGTGTGTTTGCATGTGGAATATTTAAGCAAACCTTTTAGCTACTTCCCCAGCCAAGGAGAGGTTTCTGTACTTGGTTGGCAATTCATACTCAAGTGCCTAGTAAAACACTGTCTTCTTTTTTTTTTTTTTTTTCATTTGTGATGTGCTTAGCGCAGAAGGCTAGTGATCCCCAGATGACCCTTCCAACCAAAACTTTGCTATGATTTGTTTAGTCCATTTCATAACATTTCATGTTACCTTTCTCTCTCAAATACCAGCCTCTAGTCACATCTATCTTGAGCAAACCCAACGCTGTTGAATTTTATTGAGTTATACCTGTCTACATTGAAGAAAGCTGTTTTTCTGAGTTTAATGGTCCCTCTGTGCAAATATTCAGCAGAGAAATAGAAGTCTTACTTTCCAAGGGAATATAAAACCAACTAATTTCACTGTACCTCTTCTCAGGAGGGCTAGCCAACAGCATCCTATTTAAAGGATCCCCTTCCAGTTCTGGAACAACCATGCATTCCAAAAGCTATGGCCTTGTTCTATCTTTTTATATGTAACAGTAGTCTGGAGTAGTGGAGTTTTGTTTTCCTATCACAGTCACTTCCCAGTTCAACAGTTAGAAAAATGTTTTCTAAGTGTTTAAAAAGCCCGAACTTCTCCGCAGCAACTCAGAGCACAGGAATGTGCTATGGCAGAAGCAGCACTGGCAAGGACATGCATGCCAGCATGTCAGCTGGCCAGGAGCAGGAGATCCCAGCAGTTCCTCCCCACATTTCCCAGGGTGCAGCTTGGGATCAGCCTGTGTTTGTTTTGGATGTGTGAAGCTCCTGTTAGGATTCTCCATACTTGCTGAGTTTAGTTGTGCCCTACCAACATGTTTCAGCATACACAGCACAACATCTTGTTGAAACATGCAACTCTGCCTTATTTTTATCAAAGAAAATAAGGGAAAATAAGTTCATCCATCATTAGACCAAGGCTTGGGAAAACACTTAGGCCTTGTTGCATTTCCTAAAGCTAAGCAAATGTTGGCTGCAGCAACCCCAAGGAATAATCAAGTCACTGATGGCTTTAGCTGTCTCTGGCAGTGGTGCCACGGCAGTCTCTTGCAGAGCAAAGATTGGGACCACGCGTAGCACTGCTGGCCAAGGAGGGGAGGAAGAGCAGGCAGCTGAGCTGTCGGATACTGGTGACCGTTCCACCGAGAGCCAGAGTCCCTGTTCTGCACCAGCTGTGACCTGCAAGTGGTTTTCAAGCACAGCCCTGGTTAAAGCAATGCAGAAGGGAGGTCCCAGAAGCACAGATTTCTCTAAGGGGCAGCATTTTGAGGAGACATGGAAAATAGGCATGTAAAAAGGGCTCTTTGCTGTTAATACCATTCAAAACTTCTGTATCTGTTGATGGAGAGTAGGTGAATTCCTTCCAAAACCTGATGCACAGGTCTGTAGTGCACAGACCTGCTTTTCCATCCACCAGCGCCCTGATCATCAGGTAGAATTAACGTGTCCTCTCGCTGTCCTCCAGCGTCTTTTCACACTCCTCCAAATACCTTGGTAAACCTGACGCTACCACGGGCTGCTCGAGACGTTCCTGCCCCATTCCCTGCAGCTTCCACGCGCCCTCCCATGTGCATCCACTTGCAGGGGTTGCACGTGTTGTCTGGGAGCGCAGAGGCCGCTGCCACTGACAGCAGTGACTCTTAGGCACAACTGAGAACGTGTAATATTCAGTGCAACTCGCACCCCACGCAGCCGCYGGGGTCGCAGGGCTGCACGGGGACTAGGCAGCAGGATGGTAGCAACTGCTCTGGGATGTGGATTTTTGTCGTGGCCCTACATGACTAGGGGCACTTCTAATTGTAGGCTGGGGCTGGGAGAGGCTTTCCTGTAAGAGCAGTAGTGACCCGCTCTGGGTTTCCCACTGCTGATTAGATCCTTTCCTGAATGCCGCCTCCCTCGATTGATAAGCAAGAACATAATTCTAATTCTCTTAAGTTGAAGCAGCAGTGCTAATGTCTGATTAATCCTGCGACATACAGGTCGTGGGTGTTAAGAATGAAAGCCACAGATAATTATATTTAAGAGAGATTGCCCTACCACGCTGAATTAATGTTAGAGACATTGTTTTCAGTTTCACTGTCTTTACATACACTGTGTAAGGAAGGTTTTCTCCCAAGATTTACAGTCCTGCAARCCCCTGATAACCATGACAGTGACATTAACATTTCTATTTTTATGAGTGAATTGCAGTTCCTCAACAGAATGAAGCCCATACTGCAATAAATGTATTTAAAAATATTTTATATATAAATTTTTTTTTTTTTGATGTTATTGACTGTTTCGTAAAATCTAAAAGATCTGTGATTAGGAAGCTTGAAAGGTGAAAAACTGCTTAGATACTTGAGATTCTTTTTTAGTTTGATTTGTTTAGAAAGTGTGCCAGTTATTTCAGATGCACTGCTTATAAAGAGCATAAGACAATTTGGTTTTCTTAGGTCTGAATTTTATCTGAGTTACTGGCAGAAGGTCACTAAATTCAGTCTGTGATTTCATTCAGATGTGCTGTTGTTTAGACCTAAAAAATGTTACCATAAAAACGATGGTATGTTTGCTATGCAGGGAGTATAATGTCGTAATTGAAATGGTACCAGAAACTATTTAAAAAACTTCTATTACAGTTCACATCACAGACAATATTTTATAGCTTTAACATCTGTTTTAAGACCAACATGTCAGATTTAGCCTTTGTGTGACTATAACTCTTCTGATTTCAGTGAAGTTGCACCCACTTAAATCCTGATTGAATTTGTCTCACATGATTGGATTTTTAATTGTGTGATTTAATTTTCAGTATCTCCCTCTCAGTGTTCAAGTATGGAGCTTCAGAGCGTGTTGGAATAAGGTCAATGACAGAGCCTTTCTTCTTCCTTTTYTCTTTTTCTCCAGCTACAGGGATCCATTAAAAGAAAACTGGAAGATGACAGCTCCCCGGCCTCTGGTGGCGTGCCCGACATCGTTTTCCCCAGCGACAATAAAAGGCTCTGTCTTGACGACGTAACCCTCTCCATGGGCCAAGGCGGCAATCCCAGCGTGGCGTGTCCGGAGATGCAGAGCTCGCCGTTCTCCGCCAGCCACGGCGCGGCCTCGCTGGGGGTAGCGGCTCACCCGGTGCTCCTGGAGAGCAATCACCTCAACGGCAGYGGCATCGGTTCTCCCTTCCCCGTGCCACCCAACACGGAAATAAGCCAGAAGGGCGCGATAGGAGGACAGAATAACAATATTGTCCACTATGATGAGAAAGGAAACAACCTGCAGACCGTGGACCAAGAACTGCAAGATCTGCTGGAAGAGCTGACAAAAATGCCTGATCCTTCTCCCAATGACCTGGATCTGGAGAAGATTTTGGGCAGCAAGGCTGAAGAGCCACTGGGACTGAGTCATTCTCAGCCGAGCATCAGTACCACCCCAAAGTCCTCTCCGCAGACTTCCCATTTGGAGAACCACGTTGCTAACAAAGACTTTTCCCCAGGCTGCAACCCCGCCAGCGGAGGATCTCCTCAGATGAGACCATCATCTGCAGGAGCCAGCTTCCAAGTTCCTCCCTCGACCAAACCTGCTGCGTCGCCCATCTCTTCAGCAGCCCAGGGGAAGAGCCAGCCGSCCGCTATGCTTCCCGTGCCCCTGCCCAACATGCCTGGCTCCAACTGGCACGCGCAGCAGCTAAAGCAGCTCGCAGCAAGCAAGCAGGTGTCTACGACCAAGCAGCAAGTTCAGGCTCCCAGCTGGCCAACCATGTCTCCTCCTGGGCTCTCTCCCCCTTACAGGGCAGGATCGTCTCCACACCACCAACCTTTCAGTCCCCAGAATGTCATGGTGTCTGGCATGGCCTCTAATAATTTGCCAGGAAACAATATCCAGAGTCCTCAGAACAGCCTGCTCTCGAGCATGGCTTCCAGCAGCACCCCGTCCAGTGGACCCTCTCCTCCCTACGGGTCGGAGAAGCTCTCCAGCCCGGCTCTGAACCAGCAGCCTTTCAGCCCCCAGAGCGCCATGCTGCCCACCCTGACGTCCGCCAGCATCCCCCCCAACAACATCAAAAGTCCCCAGAACAACATGGTTGCCAGCATGGCCTCGACAAACACTGGRCCTTCTCCGCCTTACAGGCCTGAAAAGCTGTCAAGCCCAGCTCTGCACCAGCAGCCCTTCAGTCCTCAAGGTACATTAATCTCTAACATCACCCCCACCAGCAACCCCACGAGTATGCAGAGCTCGCTTTTTAAATCAATGACTCCAAACCAGTCCAAAAACATGAACATAATTATGCAACAGCCATCCAGTAGCTTACAGCCGGGTCTGGTGAACGAGAGCCCTGTTAGCCAAGAGCAGTTCTCTTTCAATAACACCAAACCACTGTCTCACTTTGCCTCAGAGTCCTCCACTCAAAAGATGTCGCCCATGACAGCCGGACAAGGGCAGCAGTCTCTCATTCACTATCTGCAGCAACAGCAGCATTCTCCAGCCACGCAGCAGTCCCCGCAGACCAACAACAGCCAGTTCCTCCAGCAGCAGTTTCGACAACTGATGCAGCCGCATCGGGTGCAGAGGCACATGCAGCCCGCTGCTCTGTCATCTCAAAACAGACAGGTGAGAAGGCTGCTTGTATCTTCCAGAGGTTCTGTGAAAACGCTGAGTTATTCGGTTTCTGATTTTTGCTTTCTTTTCTGTTTCAAATGTGACACCTCTAAACTTCTGGGGTGAACACTGTTTATGCAGGGTAGGGTGCTAAGATTATCCTGGAGTTCTCAGAAGTTGTTTTATATGTTTCTTCCATTGAAATGTGCTGTAATTCATGGATTTTCTCTTCTCTAGAAGCAGGGAACCTCAYGCTGCTAGGCAAAAAGCAGAGTACATTAGGCAGAGCACATTTCATACCACTGACATACATGTTTTTTTTCAAATATATAGATGTTGTTCTTATTTAGTTTGTATTGTAAAGTAGAGATGTTCCTGTAATGCGTTTTGCGTCATCTTTTCTGTAGTCATTGCAGGATAATTTCTCTTTCATAATGTCTTTGACCAAATTCATCCATGTTGTTTCTGAGGCCAGCTAAGACCAAGTGGGTTGAGAAGCGAAGCTAAAATATGACTCCTTCATGGACAGCAGGTCAAACAGTGCAGCTCCTGAATATCAAAGAGGCAGACTTGAAATACCTGTTGGGAGCATTTCCCGGGAGCAATGCCCTGCTTTGGATGAAGACCATTCCCGCCCTTTGTTAATCTGTGATACGAACACAGACAGTAAATGCAAAAGCACTGGCAACGGGAAGACTTCTCACCTAGTAGAAGGGGGAAGCTCTGAGGCTCTGCCAGGAGCTGCTCCAGAGCTGGGGGACACAGCCCAGATCCTGGCTTTCATTGTTCTTCTTCACTGCTAGCTCATCCCATCTTACAAGGTTGGATTTCTTCACTGCGGATGACTCAGTGGAGCCTTTTCTGACGATAGCAATGAGAAAGACGGGGCTGTTTCCTGGATTGCAGCTCCTTAGCGCTAACTTAATGAGGTGTGTGTCCTCCATGCCATTTGGGGATCKGCTCACAGTTCTCCAGCCTGTGCCCACTCTCTTCTCCCTTGCTTCATACAGCTGCTCAAAAGCAGTCGCTGGGAAGGGCCAGTAGCTTATTCCATTTGCTCACCCAAAGATACAACATGTACCAACATTGCTTGTAGTGTTCACTTCAAAGAGTTACCAGTAAAGCCCCTAATTCTACAAAAGCCTGAAGCAAGTGGGTTCCTTTAGATATGTGAGGGCCCTGCTTGTGTTGAGGAGGACCCTGCTTAAACACGAAGCAGAGGATTTTGCCTCCCTGGGATCAAGGAGAATGRAGATGTGACGGAAAGGTGGTGGTTGCTGCAGCTTGAGCAGTGCTGCTGTACAGGCAGCAGGCTGGAGAATGTGCCCATGGGCTCTCACTGCATCTCCAGYCACGGTTGGGAAGTTGTTGAACTGCAGGAGCACCATCGCTTTTGATCGTGCGTCCATAACCTTTGAGCACTTATTGTTTTTTCTGGGGCTCCCCTGCTGCGTGTGCGGAWTTGCCGCGTCCCCAGTGGATTCCTGAGGTTTCCTGTGCCCTGCTTTCCCCCACRCTGCATTTTTGCCTTGCACCTCTGAACTCTTGCTCCACTGATTAGCCAAGAAGAACCAGAAGAAAATTTCCTGCAGTGAGTCTCTTGACTTGGCCAAAAGAGCCTCTTTTCAAGCAACTTCCCAAATGTCCTACCTAGGCTGAAGCTTTAGTGGATTCTCACTGTCAGAGAGTTGTTTTAATTTGGGGACTATCAGTAAAGATCAAGGACAGTTAAAGTGATTACAGGTGCTGAACAGTTTATGTTTTCAGACTAGTTAGGTAAGCACATGCTGCCTCCCTGATTTTACAAGGTAAGACTTATTACATTAATTATACACCAAATGACAGTGCTTCAGTTTTACAGTCTGTTAAGCTGCCTAGGAAAGATGGTAGGTTTGCAGGAGTAGAACATTTTGTTAGGTTTGGATAATTTTATTGAAAATTGCATATAAGAAAAAATGGCCCTTGAGTGCCAAAATAAAAGAAAATGACATGGAGAAAATATTCTAATTACTAGGCTCCTCTTCTAGTGTCTGGGATACTTACTGTGTTTATTTGAATCTGCCCTGTGATCTGCTGTTTGTCTGCAGTAGTTTCTGAGATTTTGGACCATGCTTGATTTGTGTAGATTTTACTCCATTTTACAGAAGTGGCTTCAGTGGAGAGTGGGGTTTTTTTTTTTCTTTTCTTTTCTTTTTTTTTTCCCTGACTTCCAGCAATGTGTCTGAGAGCTGAATTTGACCTTCTTAGAGTCTCAGTGGCAGCTCTGTACTGARGCTGGTGATGAACAGGGCTTTTCAAACATGGGTCGGTTGTTTCATTAGAAGGCAGAAAGCTAAAGATTCAGAAGAGAGGAGGGAGACAACCTCTGCATCTTTAAAAATTAGTAACTGCCTGGTGGAAAATTCCCATCTTTAACCTCAATCGCAGAAATATGCTGAGAGAAAAATAACAGCATTCCCTGGAATGTTGTTTAGTGTTTAAAAGTCATCTMCATACTCTGTGTGTGTTTGTAAATGTGACTAAAATTTATAAAAAGAAGGCATAGTGCTCTCTTCTTTTGAGCAAGAGGTGCAGCTTTGTGCCAAAAAAGAATGTGGATGGTGGCCAGTTGGAGGGAGAACAATAAACCATGAAATTTGATCCTTGTAGCAGGCAGAGCAACATGGGGAAGAGAGCGCTGGCTGTGACATAGACCCGAAGGGTGAGCTTTTTTGCTCTTGTTTTAATGCATATTAAAGCGAAGACTATACATTCCACAAGCTGGGCTACTGCTAGTGCCTCCCAGCTGTATGATTTTTGCACTTAATGTATATCTCTTAAGCTTAATCAGTCTTCACCCCAGATCCCATATTGCCTGAGCAATTGGTAGATTTGATAACATCTAATCTTTTCACATCTCAAGCGCTGTGTCTTTATTGCTGAGCATTGACAGATATTGATTTTGGCACTGACAGTTTGCGGTGTGAGATATTGTAAAGCCCCGTAGCGCTAACATTTACCTTGTGGATATGTTCAGGCTTTCATTTTACTCCTGTAGTACCAGTGCTCGCCGGGTGAAATTACACTCAAAGGTCCGGACTCATAAATCCACAACATAAGGATGGTATTAAATGCCGGTCAAAGACAGGCTCCACAACCACCCCATGGTGTAGACTGGGCTTAACACTCAGCCACTTGCTGTTGGCAGCCTCTRGATGCAGGAAAAGCTGCATTTGCCCAGGCAGGCTGAGCAGTTGGGCATCTCCCTGGTGCTCGTGCAGATCCGCTCCTGTGGCATGTTGGAAATACTGGGCCCGTTTCTCCCTTCAGCTGCGCTGATACAACATCAGTGCACTCGCCAGAGCTGCTCCCTTCTACCTGCTGTGTAAGAGGAGAAATGGGGGTCTCAAAGGTAGAGAGAGGAGCCCATGGCCTTTGTAGGTGAATCCAGGTTGGTGCAAAGGGAGCTGTTTGGCTCTTGGTTTTCCAACCCCAAGTTCATCCGAGTTAAGTTTCCAGAGCTCAGGTTAAGTTTTCAGGGCAGCAGTGCCCACTGCTGCGTGTGGAAATTGTTTAAAAACAAACACAACTTCACAGCTTGTGTTGGGGGGGCATAAATGATAAAGGGCCTTTGCTGGGGTGTGGCACATGAGGCATTGCTGAGCTCCAGTTGCTCTGTAGCAACCAAACGAGCTATTCCTGGAGCTYGCTGCATTCCTGCCGGCATCCGGAGAGCTGCATGGGATTGCCAGGCAAGGAAGGGGACATTTGCTTCAGCTCCAAAGCCAAAAATGATGGGAGAGGAAAGAAAGGTAGGAGCAGGAAYGGAGAGAATGATACAATTTGCAGTACTGATAGCTGTATTTGTGATATGTGGACTGTGTTAGAGATAGTGGATAGCAAAGAGTGTGGGGAAGACTAAAATAAAAACTCAGAAGAGGACTTGACAGTGTTTCTTTGACTGTGGTAAAAGCAGAAATACAGTATCTGAGTTGGCAATGTAAATTATAGGTTGCAGAGAAACACCAATGCCCCTGAGCTAGATTAAATATACAAGGAAAAAAATTAAACTAAAATTCTTGCTTCTGAGCATGAGCTTTCCAAATATAGAAACAAAACTGAAGATGAAATGCGCTCTTATAGAGAGCAAACTGACCCAGRGCTTTGATGTTAAAGGTTAAATAAATATGTTGCAATACAAAATACAGCTTTTTAAAATTTAAACATAGAAATGCTAATAGCACAGGCTGCTTCCTGGGCGTCCCGCACTCAGCGAGGCCGGGGCTGCCCGGGGAAGCCTGCACGCGGTGAGCGCTGCCGAGGGGCCGCGATTCCCGGGCGGAACCGGCGTGTTGCAAGGAGCCTTCCTGGCGTGTAGGGCAGCTACAGCATCGTGCATCAATGAGTCCAGAAGGGCTGCCCAGATTTCATCGGTGCTTTCCAGCCTGTCCCCCCCTGCGCTTCCTTTAAGTGTCAAACTTATCTTTAAAGCCACTTTGAAGGAAGTTCCGCTTGGTTTTTCCTCCTTTCTTTTTCTTTATGTCTTTTTTCTTTCTCTTTCTTTTTTCTTTCTTTCCCTATTTCTCTTCCCCTCTTCCTCCTCCCCCCCCCGCCTTCTCATTTTTTAAAATATTACTTTTTCTTCTTTCGCTAATGCCGTGAAGAAGAAAAACAGATTTGATTTCAAAGGGCAATGGGAGCACAATACCCCAGCAAGGCCTTTGAGGGAGTGGAGAGCTTTTGAAGGCAAAGCAACAAGCCCTTCAGCTAATTAAGTGCCTTTGAATGGGTGAATAAAGGAAGCTGGTGATGAATCTGGATTACAGAGGGCAATAAGGCTGAGCCTGGAGTCTGATCTCTCCACAGATGTAGAAACATCTTCTTGAATGGTCATTTCTGCATTTATATTTATTTGTGCAGTTGCAACCAGGCTGGTATTTCAGCATGTGAGCTGGAGGCTCCTGCCTTATCCCCCTCGCCTAAATCCCGCRGGAGACGTCTTGGAAAGTAAGGAGGGAACTTGTGTAAAGAGATGGGGTGTCTGGCCTCAACGTGCCGATAGAGATGCAGCGTTCACAGCAGTGCCGCAGTGAAGAGACTAAATTGAGGTCGCATCTGATCTGCTTATTCTGTTGCTGCCTTCTGTTCCTTCTGTTAGTTTTTTTCAGTTGTGTGCGTGCACTTCTAGGGTGAGATTGCGGATGCTTCGAAGCATTTCCCTGTTGTAGCTGGGCCCACGATCGTGTATGAAGCGTCACAACTCTTCAGTTTGTGTTTTGGGACATTTAAGGACAACAAGGCACTGCATTTCAGCCCCAAGAGCTGTGCTGAATGAGTTTTCCCGCACCCGTCACACGGGCCAAACTCCAGTGCAGTGTCACCCGTGTCCCCGGTCCTGGCCGAGCAGGTGCCATCGCAGCGAGGTTCTGCAGCAGCTCCAGAAACACTGTGGTTTTCAGCCGCTCTTTCTGTGCCGCTTTGAGCAACAGGCAGTTGTTTCCTTTTGTTCTGCGGTGGGGGTAGGGAGGACCTGGCCTCTCAAATGCTCGGGGAAAGTGATATGATTGTGCTAAAAGTATCTGATTATTTGGATGTGAAACCACTTTCTGACACCACCTGGTACCAGCCACACGCATAGACCATGTTCCTGCCCACCGAGGTGGCCCCTTTCCATGGCACCCTCGCTCGGGCTGGTGGCAATGGTCACGAGTTGCTCTCGCGCTAAATATTTCCTGAATCAGGCCCCAGCTACAGTTTTTCTTGCTTTCGTATTTTTCATGTTGCTTTATTGCCCCAAAACAAATATGTATGCAGAAACCTTTAATATGTAAGCAGTTGAGCAAAATGTTTTGAATGTATACTTGTTTTCTTGACTGTTGCATTAAATGCAATTCGGTTTTAAGTAACCTGGAGATTATGATCTTAAAGGGAAAAGACGTGGGGCCTTCTCACTGTGACTGGTGGGCATCACAGTGAAGCTCCTGAATGCACCTTCCTTGTGTGGATCGTGCTGCAAAATAAGGACGTGAATAGTGGTTAGTGATGAGTAAGACAGACCACTCGCATCCTCACTTGCAAGAGAGCCTGTAATTTTTATATAGAAAAGGTACATTCATAATATAGCAAACTGAGGAATAGCAACGAGGAAATGCTTTCCCTGACCCTACTTTTGTTTCCTCTGTGTTGTGAATTCCCATTAATATGGGGACGTCTTAATGCCAGGTTTGGCCACATTTGCAGAAGATGGGCCTGTTGGCTGTGTATTTGCTGGATATTTCTTTGTAATGACAGTTTGGGGAGCTCATTTTGAGCTAAAAGCAGCCTGGGCTTTCAGGAAACGCCTGCTCACCTCCTTAAGCTGTGCCTTTCTTGCTGTCTCAAATGTGATGCCTAAATTAATAATTAATTTTAATATTTTTGCTGTGATATTTTTGGCAGCATGATTTGTTCCCTTGAATTCTGGGCCTTCCTCCCAGGATTGTCTTGAAGCGGGCTCAAATTACATATGTCTCTTGCAAGGCAGAAATGCCTGTGGAACCAAAGATTAATTTAATGAATGGACTAAAAAGCAAGAAAATAAATAAATCGGGGCCTGAGATGCCGTTAAATCATGTGAGTGGCGCCGGGCAGCAGATCGGAGGAGTGGGGAGCTCTTCCAGCTCCCCCCTGCAGCAAATGCAGCGCACAAAATAAAAGTACAAACATGTTTTGTCTCAGATGCAATACCTAGAAATAACTTTCCTGGTAAAATGAACTCAGTCTCTTTTTCTCTGGGCATTTTGGAGAAATTTCAGTGTGTGGGTGGGGGAAAACAAAGAGGCGGCTGTAAACAGGAACTGATATTGTCCCCGTGCATGAATGGGGAGAGCAGCCGAAGTGGCCTCGCGGCTGCTCTCGTACATCTGTGAGCCGGGAAACACTGGGCTGATTCACAGTTTGCTGATTAATACAGGAGCGCGCAAAATGGTGTGAATTAACGGCCATTACAGAGCTGCTCTGGGGGGCAAATATCCCCCCAGAACAAATGATTTTTCTCCAAGATTGCTTAGAGGAAGAGGTAATGGGTCTTAAATACAAATTAGCCGCAGYCCCATCAAAGCTGGTAACATTAAGGTTTCAAAGCCAAACACTATTAGGAGTCGTCTTGGAATTGCCATCCATTTAGGAAGCTGATCAGCCTGCTGGGTTTGGCTTTGCAATATTTCTGTTCCAGGCACTTTGGACTATTTCAAGCAGACGATACTAATAATTGATAGCAACTCACTGCCAGAATGGAGCGGCTCCTCTTGGCGCTCTGAAGGCCAATCCCTCCGTTACACGGACTTTCTTAGGTTAAATTTATCATAGTATATTTAAGGAGAAATATTATCATATCGGGATGTAATTCTTAAAAGCTGTACAGTTAACAAAAAGTCATCCRATTTTACAGTTTAACCCTGTGCTTATGGGCATTTTGAAAGAAGGAGATATGAAATCTATTACTTCAGCATAAATAATATTCTCCATATGACCAACATAATAGTTTAACATTTCTCTGAGTAGTAAGAGCCAGTAACGAAAATGAGATGCCTTAAATCAGAGTCTAACAGTTGCAGATCTGAATGCAGGATGAGTTGCTTTTTCCCCATTATGGACATGCAGAGAGACCCAAATAAGGAGGGAAGCCCTGCAATGTGGGTAAAATAGTATGAAGATATTCTAAGGCGTTTCATTAAAGGCTTGATCTTGTAAAGATTCAAACACGCACACCTAAATTTACCCAGCGGGAGGTCATTCCAGGACTGCTGAGGGATTATTTGTCAGAGCCAAGCGAATCACGTATGGATGTCTTTGTGTGCTCCAGAAAGACCAGAGGTGGAGGGAAACGAAGCAGCAAAGGGCAGAGTAATTGATGGCAATGGCTTATTAGAGCTACAAAAAAAAAAAAAAAATTGAAAGAGGGGAAAAAAGAGATAAAAGGAAAAGTTGGAAGCTTTCGTGCACTGTTTGTGTCGTAGCTGCAGTTCACATTTCAATGATTTTTGGCTTTTTTGGGTTGGTTTTTCTTTTCTGGGTGTTAGTAGCAGCATTTTGTAAATTATCCAGACTTTGAATGAGTTTTATTTTAATCACTGGGATTATTTGCAGGCCCCAGCGGTTTGTGTAGTGGTGGACGGCGGAGGCAAATATGCCCCTTGCAAGCAGAAAAGCAACCGCCTCCTCTCTCAGGCACAGCACTGTGCAAAGGAGAAAAAGGAGCCAAAAAAAATCTCAACAAAGTGTTTTTTCCCAAACTTTTTTTCTTTCACAACTGCAGCCTGCTAATGTTAATGCACTTTTCCCTTCCTAAAAGATCAGGACATACAATCCTGGGCCAAGAGAAGTGCCCCCGCCATAAACAAATCACTTTCTTTGAGTGCTTAAAGACTGCAGGCTTTGGGGAAGCTTCTCTGTGCATAATAAATATGTTTAATATTTCCTTTGCTCTCTGGCATTACCGAGTGTCCGCCGCTACTCTGYTGGGTTGCAGGGTAGTTTAACGAGGCACTTGTGTTTGGATAGTCTGTTTTCTTTTAGCATTTCTTCAAAGAGGGCGCTTAAAGAATGAAAGGAGGAGCTTACATGCATTATTTTTTTGTTTTCTACATCCCTGCTTTTCCAGCTAAATCAGCATGTTTTCTGCAATAGTGTTTTCGTGTTCTRTACGGAGAGGCACTGTTTAGCAGGATAGATGCAAAACAAGCCTGAGATACTCTTTTCTTTCCCTCTCTTCTCCCAAGAGATGTCCTGTGACTTCCTCTATTAGTCCATTAATCGCTGCAGCTCAAAATTCATCCTGATCAAAGGAGCAGAACGAGGTTGAAAAGTGCAGATTCTGGCAATTGACTTGGCTGTTTAGCTTCCCCGCTGAGCTCATTTAGAGCTGGAATTAGGCTATTCCTGCTGCATTTCTTGGCCGGGCCGGGGGCCGGTGCGCGGGAGCGCTCGGCTTTGGGCTGCAAGGGTTATTCCACTGCAGAAAAAGTGCAAAATCTCTTGCCCGGGGGTGCCCACAGCGAGAGGAGAGGCTTGAGCCTTCCCGAATTTAAGCAGCACATTTCCATCTCGTGCTGCCCTTAGGTTTGTGTTGCGAGTAGGATGGAAGGAATTAAAGAAAAAATGTACGGGGAAAATTTGTAAACAACGTGGAGTTTCTTGTAAAGCTCTTATTTATGACCTAATGACTCAGTTAGTACAGTGGGGTTTAATGCCTTTTTATACGTGCAGTTAGAAACTTGCACTGTTTTCTGTCATTAAAGGTCTTGTTGGTTCTTGTTTGCTTAAAGCAAAAATGCAGTCTGTCCGTGCCCATGTAGCTGGCTGCAGATTARCATCTGCTTGTGCAATCCTTGCACATCTCAAATTCCTATCGATGTAACTGGGAGCTCTGAGTTCTCCAGGAACAGAGTGTTGGCCCCTTGATGTGATTATTTGTGATTATACAGTTCCCAAAAGTGTGCTAAATATTTCTCTAGCTGAGATGGATTCATTTGAAGTGTAGGTTCTTATCTCATTAAAGTGAATTACTGTTCCTGAAATGTGAATGGCATTCTATTATCAGAAAATATTATGTTTTTAATGGCTTATGAGTACTTAAGGTCAAAAGAACAGAGAAATACTGATAACATCACCATAGACCGTGTGATGCCCTGAAATGTGAATAAATCTTTCCTTAGCTGACAAAAGTTTTACCAGATATATGAGTGTTTTCCCATAGTTAGGGACTTTGTCTAAGTCGCCCAGCATCTTTGGTATTGATTTTTTTCTCTTTTTAAATAAAATATGACAATTTAATAAGGTGTTTATTATGGAAAACTGCTGGCAGGGAGGAAGGAAACTCAGGCTCAGTTTAGGGGCCGAGCTTTTTTCTGCATAGGTGGTGTACATATGTCCATAATTTTAATTTTAAAATGAACTGTGGACTTTATCAGAGTTGCTGGGAGCAGTGAGATCCAAAAGGGGCTTGGGACTTGTGTGTGCTTCTCCATTTGAGGTTGCCATGTAATATGTGAAATTTCCTGCTGGGGTTTACATAGGTGCAGCCCATAGCACAGCCGGCCGGGGGCTCCTGCGCTCCAGCTCCGCTCTGGCCCCGGACTGGGGAAGGCAGCAGAGGACTGGGAAGCTGCTGCCCTCCTTTCTCAGGAGAAAAGGGCCACCAAGGGCCACCATCCCTCCGGCCGGGAGCTGCCAGGATGGGTCCCTCACAGCTGTGCTCCTGCCCAGGCCACGTGGATACTGCCGAGGGAGGCTGCAGCGGAGTCTTGTAATGGGACATCTAGGGGTTTGCTCTTTGGAGCTCTCACCCATCTACACGGATCTCCCGGCCCAGCAAATGCTCATTTGGTTTAATCCCGTGTGGTTTCTGGTTCTRTAAGATCATCGGCACCAAAATTTTCTTGACCTGAGTGTTACCAAAAAGCTCTTCTGGACCTTGGAGATGTCCCTGGGGTCTCCAGTGCTCAGACAGACCTGAGTGTACCTTCTAAGCCAGAACACTCTGAACCGCTCCTTGGTGCAAACCCATGAGTTTCGGGGTGTTTTTAGTGGCTGTCGCCCTGAGTTCGAAGCCCTGCGTCTGCGGCCWGGCCGTGGGGCTCGGATCCCTCCTCCGCTGCCTCCCGCAGCGCGGCCTGGCCCCGGGCGGCTCGGCCGGCGCCCGCCTCACGCGCCCACTCACCTCCAGCAGCGATGTCAAGCCAGCCCCGTTCTGCAGCTGGTATCCAGCGCCAGAGGCGAGCTCTGTGCATGTCTCTTTAATTCCTGCACTTGTAGAATTTAGTGGATATTTTTCCCCCAGATCCACTGACTCACACAGTCCTCGGGGGCGGAGGTAGCAGGAGAATGAGGCTATAACCCAGGTCTAATTTACTCATCTGGTAAAGCCAGTTGTCAATGGGCCTTTCCCCTCTCTGTCCACAATGATATTCTCTCTCCGAAGTGTGTTTGGCCTCCCAGTTATAATTATGGCATCAGCAGTTTCGTTCTTGACTCTCCTCCTAGGCCAACTGCATCTGCTCGGCTGGGGMGTCGCGTCTTGGCGAGAGCAGTAAAATGTGAAATGCCCCAGTGAAACGACAGGGGACTGCGGCGTGTGCAGTCCCGTGCTCCTGGGGAGCGCGGGCTGTCAGGGTTTGCTAATCTGCGTCCATGAGACATATTTGATGCTTATTTTTTATGATATCTATAACATCACAAATCAAAGCTTGAGGTGGGCACTGGTGTAGGTTTTGGCGCGTGCCTCTTAATGCACAAACTTGTAACGGGGCTCATTGCTCATGGGCACCGAGGAGATGGGGGATGCCATTCCYGGAGAGGGGAGCAGCTCCCAGCCGCTTCGGGAGTCAGGGGGATTCGTGGATGTATGGAGTTCGTTTAGAAGGAAGGCAGAGAACCATATAAGTGGCAGTTTTTTTAATCTGTTCAACACGCAGCCTACAATAGCTCTGCCAGTTAGATTGGAATTAAAACCGGCTCCACGAGCTGCAGAGGCTCTTGAGCCTCGTTTGTGAGACCGGAAATCCATTGTGGCGGCCTGATTAGTGCTGGTGAAATCGGAAACCTTTCTCAGGGCAGATAAGAATCTCGCAAATGAAAATATAACCTGTTAATCCTGAATTTAACAAGGAGGGTTATGCAACTCCAGGCCAAATCCAGGATGTGYCCTCTCCACATGCCCTTTTGTGAGAAAGGAGGTGCTAATATGGCCAGCTGGGATCACACTCCTGTAGGACCTTATCCCAAAACACCCCTCCTTTATGCCAGGGCAAGAGGAGCAGTACTGAGAGGGACAGGCTAAGGGCAGTAATTGTGCTAAGGACAGTCCTGCTTTCATGTGTTGGGATGGATCCCTTTGGAACTTTTGGCTGCAGGACATTCGGATGGGGCCTCTTCCCATGCCAGRCTCCTCTGCAAGAGGAGGGGTGGTGTAGCTGGGGCCATTCATGAGCTTTTGCAGACCCGTAATGGTGCTTTCAATTATGGGTAACAGTAGGTTCTGTTTTGTCCTATGTTAATAACAAGTTCCAGGTTATAAATAACTCTGCAGCTAAACAAAACACTTAACAATTTGCCATTTGACACTCAGGCAGCCTGTCGGAGCTTTGGCTGTGCAGAGAGTTTTGCTTTTTGCCGTGAATATTTTATAATTGTTTTTCAAAGAGCACATGGGTGCTCCAGTGGTTAAGAAATGCCCTGGGTTAATAAATAGGTGGAAATAGGCCTGGGAATCCTCAACACATCTKCCAAGGAGAAAGGGAGAGGGGAATTCAGCCCTGCTTTTAGCAGGAAGAGGGGGAGCACATTTTACATTTGCAAGCCTGGCAGGGATGTGCTCATTAAAYACACAAGTAGGAATCTGCCTAAAAATGTAAAAAGGAAAGCACTGCTATTTTAAGACCCTGGAACTGGGGATTATAAAGAGCTTGATTGGTGTGTTACCCCTGGCCGGCTGTGCTGTACCTACAACTCAACTCAACACAGTGTCACTGCGCTGTGGAGCAGCTTGTGGGCCATTGCCTGGGCGGTGGGACCTCAGGGTCCTCCTTCCCTCAGTGTCCCAGGTCAATGAGAAGATGCACTCCACATGTGTCCATCCCACCAGGCTTGCAGTGAGCACRTGAAGTGTGGAGGAGGCTCCTGCCCCGGGAGCACTGCATGTACCTGTCCCGCAGCCAGRAGCTACCTTAATAGCTGGCTTCTTTTGCCTTGGGAAGTGATTTCCTTTCTATCCTGTTTTTCAAGTGCTATGCTGGAAAGAAGGATCTTTGATGGCCATGGGGTGGCCTTGGCCCGTGTCCACCCCAAGTACCRTGGGCAATGGGCTCCTCTTGGGCTGCTGTTTCCAAGAGGAAACCTGKCCAGTTGACTCCTGGATGGAGTAATGGAGATGTTTATTTGTGATATATAGAGGCAGTAGACATCTCTGGGTGATAGGGATCTGGAGACTGGTAAATAAAAGCAGGCAAGGTTGCAACTCAAACTGTAAGAAGGCTTGTTTGGGTCTAAAGAAAACAACTGTAAAGCCAAGTAATGTCTGTGCTCAAAAACATCTGCAATGCTRTGTCTCAAGACAAGGTGCAAATGCATCTGCCAAACTCTTGTACTGGTAGGATGCCAAAATCTGAGTTATCCTTGTAGGGAGCTCCAACCTATAGCACCTCCACAAGCACCCGGCTTGTGCCCAGAAAGTGAAGGGAGCTCTTTGGCCACTTCCCGTATTAAATAGAAAAGGACCAAGATCTTCTTCTCATCCATCTGAGTCATTCCCAGAAAAATGAATTTACTTCATGTTCTCTCAGGAGAAGAAGGTTCACAAATAGGATGTGGCAATCATCTCTAAATGAAGCAAAGCACTCTGCTCTCTGAAGGTTTCTGAGAGTTCATGCTGAATTCTTCCTCTGCAGCCTGCTTGGAGCGCAGAGGAGCAGTGTTGGGGTGTGAGGTTCTCCCAGCTGAGAACAAGACGCTTGTATTTTATGGCGATAGAGAAGACAATTTCCATCAAGAAAAGAATAAGGAAGACAGCAGTGACAAATCAGGATCAAAAAAGGGTTCAAAGCCAGTCAGTTGACAGCTCCATTTTCAAACCGGAGTGTCTCAGATTAGCCGTCTAGAAGGAGTCTTTTGGCACATGTGCTGACTTCAGAGCATCACCTGTGTCTCAGCGCTGCGGATGAGCGGGGCACTTCTGTCTGGGAACTAAATGTGAACATGTAAGCTCTGCAGTAAGTACCGCGTCAAAAACCAAAGTGTGCGGCCGCGAGTTGGAGAGATGGGAATTGCTGCTTCGCTCTGCAGCACCTTGTGTTGCCTGCAGTGGTCGGAGCGGCTCACGGGGCAGTTTCGGGGCTGATTTCAGTGCTCCACGTCTGCTTTCTTTTCTCTTGAACTCTTAATCATGCCTGCGCTTGGCCGCAGAGCAGCGGGGAGCGYGGGGCGGCCACCCGAGCCCACGGGGTGCAGCGGGTGCGTGGGTCTCAGCGCCGCAGCCATCGCCTTAGCCCAGGAAAGCCACACGCTGCTCTCCACGCGGCACGCTCAGCACTGCCAGCCTCGCATTAGCGCCCAGGAGAGACGCATGCCGCCCTCCACAAGGCTCTACGTGCTGCTCGCAGTGCCCCTGCCCTCGYGTTAGTCCAGGAGAGCCACACGCTGCTCTCCGTGCGGCTCCGTGCATGGCTCTCCATGCGGCTCYGCACGCTGCCCTCCATGCAGCTCCACGCGCAGCCCCACGACACACAGCAGCACCATTCCCTCCTAATYCCTTCCCCCTACCCACCCTCCTCCTTTTCAATAATCATTGCAAACCAGGACCAAATGAGCGTGTCACTTTAAACCGCGAACCCGCCTGGTCCGTGCAGGCAGCTTTGGCGTCTTTGTGCGCGGGTGACAGGCCAGGCGGGCGCTCCACAGGGCTCCCGCTGTTCTGGGCCCCGCTCCCGCCCCCTCGCAAGATTGCCTTGGTGTTCGCCCGCCTGCCTCCCTCCTCGGGGTTGGTAACCAGCAAAACAATGGAATGGATTTAATGATTTGTTGGCTGCAGCGCCGGCATGATTAAGTCAATAAAGCTGCAAGCTGCAAACAGACAGTGTAGTTACAGTATATGRCTTTAACCTTGTTAATGCATGTTTATGTCCTCCTGCCCACTGTATAGCTGCGCGTTGCATAAAGAAGATCTAACCAATCTTTAACCCATTAAATAATTCATAAAGTGAGAGCAGACATCAGCTACTTGCGGAGCGGATCAGTAACCATGGGGTCAGCAATAACTTTGGCTCCCTGGACCATATCCAGCATGTTTAAACTGCGGTGATGTCACCAGGCAAGCTTCTAACCTTAATCATTTGGATGGGAACAAAGGGAAGTTAACTCTTGACTCGCAGCGCTGCGAACGCCCGCGGAGGCCGGCTCCAGCCCTCTTGCTTCGCTGACTTGCTTCCCTCCCTCCTTACAGCAAAAGAGCAGTGGGCCAAATGTTCAAAGGCACGTGCATCCTGGACTTCTCTTAAGCGACACAGGCATCGAAATCCCACAAAACTTCAGTGAAGTGTTGGCTTAAGACTGTGTTTGGAGGCACTTGGATTTTTTTTTTCCTTGGATAAATTAAGGATCAAGAGTATCTCCTGCCTTCACGTAGGAAGGGCATTCACTGGTGAAGGGTGGGGGCAGAGGCTGGAGATGCAGGAGATGATGAGCAGTGAAGCAGGGCTATTCTTGTAGCAGTAAAAGATCTCCCAATAAAGTATCAGGCAGGACGTTTAGGAAAATAGTAGGATTCTCCCGTTTAGCCCKCTCAGGCCAAGCCCGTCTCCTTTTCCTTGCCAGCCAAAGCAGCAGGTCTGGTTTGTCCTGCGCGCAGCCGGGCACGGGGACGCTGCAGGTGCAGCGGTTGCAGCAGCCGCCTCGCTTGCTGGCACGCACGGGTGTCACAGGAGCGCGGGGCCGCTCCGCTGAGCGGGGCAGCGGSGCCCCGGGCACCCTGACAGCCCGGGGGAGGCTGGGGCTGCTCCGAGACGCAACCAGCTGCGGCCGGACCCGCGGCCACAGACGGGCTGTGGAGAGCGGCACAGGGCACAGACTCGCGTGTGGAGTGACCCGGAAAGGGCCCCTTTACCTCTGCGCGGCTGGAGGCACCAAGTGCACTGTGATTGCGGGTCTTTGAGGTCRCAGTCTGGAGGCATGTTTGGAAAAAAACCTCTGAGGAGGCTCCCTGGCAAAGTGACCCTCGTCCTCCTGCCCAGGGAGAAACTTTCATCCCTTCGGAGGAAAATGAGAGATGGGGTGACCTGTGCACAGTCACATGAAGAAGCTGTGTTGGGTGGTGCTGGAGCTGAACCTGCTCGTGTGGGTCCATAAGGTTCCCTGTCAGCCTGTGACTAAGAGCGGTAGTCATGAAACAAACCCATCTTTTAAGATCATCTCCAGGGCTGGCTTGGGAGCTCACCTCCAACAAGGACGTTTTCTGGGTGTCCTTCGGACAAAGGGCCTGCTCAGAGAGCCCSATCTAGCCTGCCCGCCGCTGGGGGTCAAAGGGGACATTTGATCCTGCAGGGAAAAACACGGGATCCTTGTGCACCTAGTGCTGCGAGGCCTCTGCCACGCGCTCACGTTTGCGTGAGGGGCTGCTGGGTCTAGCAAAYGCGCCCGGGTAAAGGCCGAAGCACCACAGTTCGTGTGGTGGGTGCTGTGTCCAGCAGAGCAGAGGCAGGGCCCGCTGCAGGGCCGGCGGGGAGCCCTGCAGCGGCAAAAAGACACACACCTTGGCCAGAGACCAGCACCCGGAGCCTCAGCGACTCCTCCAACAAGGGCTCGTATATTAACTTACCATGGTTTTTATTTGTGCTGCTTTGTTTTTTTTTTCCTGCAGTTTAGATCTGCAGTCTCTCCTTCAGGGGAGGTCTCCGAGTTTCTGGCAAGTGAAATCTGATTTGCGTAAAAATTCCATGATCTTTTGTGTCTGTGTTTTCAGCCTGGAACTTTGTGCAGAAGATCTGCAAATATCTCTTGGCGGGGTATTGATTTCAACAAATGAACCTGCATACACCTAGTGATGCTTTATTATCGCTCACCCACCATAGGGTCTATAGCAGCTGGTAATTTTTGTGCAGTGACTGCAGGTTTTTTTTCTGCTCGATGGAAAACCGAGTCGCTCCGAGCGGATGCTAATGCTGAATGGGGGGGTCCCAACTTCTGACCCATAGCTAATATCCAGAAGTCACATGAAGCTACCAGGGATGCTTGGACTGGAGTTCGAAATGCCTCCGTTATCAGCAAATAAACACCATTAATTGCTTCTAATATGTCATGCCGTAGTTAAATGACAAGATGCTTATTAATGGGCTTGTATACCAGCCYTTTCGGTGAGTGCACGGGGGGAGTATGAAGTGGTAAAATGATTTAAAATTAGTGAGGAATATTTACAGGAAGGCATAAAGAACTGTCAGTTGAGGAAAGCAGCGTTTTATGTTCTTGTCCGGGATGACCTTGCTCCAAGGACAAATCAGAGCTTGATGAAATGAAGCTGCAGATGRCTAGTGATCTCAACTCTGTAATAATGAAATGACACAAGAAAAAAATGAGACATCTACAGTTTGTAAATACAATCTGAACAGAAGGGGAGAAAAGGAATTTTTAAGGAGAGATTGAGTTGACTTGGTTACTGCAATTCAGCTTCGTGTGTTTTAATGATAATTTCCATTAAAAAAGTAATGGAATCTCTCCTTGTCCCCCATATTCAAGGTCAGTTTAATATATTTTTCTTTTTTTAACATGTCAGAATCTCAGTTTTAAAAACTTAATCATGACAGCTACCTGATCATAGCTTCCTTTCTGTGCCTTATTTTAGCTTACTATTTCTCACTAGATTTTACTTTGGAAGTTGTGGTGATTTGGGGCACCTCGGTGGGTACATGATGTGACAGAGCCGTTTGAGGTGTTTGGGTAGTTGCATCTGTCAGGAAAGAGTAAACCCGTGAGAAGGGTGAGACTGAAAAAGTGATGTGATACTTGGTGCCGGAGGGCGCTTTGTTTGCGCCCTTACGTGAGAGCAGGAGCACGTTGGTTTGCATGTGGTCAGGGTTTCATGCGGAGGGGCTCTCGGGAGCACTTAGGCTCCTATTGAAAGTTCACCAGAGTTGGGCATCTGCCTCTGCAAATTGGACCTTCGCATAAAAAGRAAATTCATGAAAACATTAACTTGAAAAAATCTCTTGATTCTCAGGCTCCTGTGATCAGGCCCACTTTGCTGCAGTTCAGCAAATCTCATTAGGTGCAAATTTGCTGACTTTCACTTTGTTAGAACGAAATCTTCACTATTTTCTGATCAAATCTTCTCTTCTCTCTCTCCGTGATGCACAAATTCAGCATTGAGACTGAGCAGTTCCCCCCAGCAGCTTCTCCTGGGTGCTGAGCTAACCCGTCTCCTGAATCTCATCGACACCTCTGGTAGAGAGCGTGCCTTGATAAACACAAGCATTACTTGAGTCAAACTGCTTTATAGATGCGAGGTGCTGTAGTTTGTCATCACAGCTAGTGCAACCTTGTAGAGACAGGGAGAAGGACTACGAGCTGAAATTGGGTGAGATAAATGCAGTTTTAGATTATCTCATTAAATTTATAGGCAAGCTGCCCTCCATGGGAACGAGAGGGCGGTGTCAAGGGTTGGAGAATCATGACAGCTGCACAAACCAAATATAAATATTTTKTTCTTTGCAGAGGATTCAATTTGGATCTTGACTGTGTGGAATATAGTCTTTTACTCAACACCCAACTCTCCATCTGCAGATCTATACATATAACAACAACAGCCAATACGTTTTATTTTAAAGGATGGCAAAGAGCAATCAGGAGGACTGTGAGTCTTTGAGTTTTGCCACAGTCAGGGATTGGGCAGAGCCTTGTGTGTCCTGGCTGGGTCTCAGGTCCTGCTTTTACCAAAGGACTGCCTTTGAGGGAAGCTGTTTATACCCGTGCTGTATGAAGAGAGAAAGCAAAACTTAAAAGAACTTTTTTATTATTATTATTTTAAACCAAACTGTATAGCCATGGATCACTTACAGTCTTCAAACAAAGCCCTTTCCTGACTGACAGCCCCCAAGATAAGCTCAGAAACCTGAGTCTGGTAGTATTTCACACGGCTGTATATCAAGTAAATGGGTGAAAGATGGGCAAGAAAAAGATCCACTGAGCTGCACAGTTTGTTTTATCAGTGTTCGTATGTTGTGTTAAAACAAACAAGCAAACAACAAAATGCTCTGCCGCAGTTTTGAACTGAAAGGATCAATTGTATCTTAAAGAGCCTCTCTGAACTGTGAGCAGAGTAGAGGCGAGAAAAAGGAAGAAGTCTTCCAGAAGGACCGAAGGAGAGTCTTGCTAAAGGCGAGGGAGATGCGACCGGCTGAGCTCCGGTGCTCTCCGCACTGGTTGCCGCGAGCCTCCTGCCAAAGCAGGGACCCGGCTTTGCCTGGCRTTGTGTGCGTGCCTTGGCCGAACACATGCAGAATTATATTACCTGCATGAATCACCRCCGTGGAGGCAGTGGTCTCCTCTGTAAAGGTGGCATCCAGGTCTGCTACGGAGCCGCACCATGTGTTAGAGACAGGGAGGCCACAAGCAGCTTCCTCACAGGTCCAGCCCTCCTACAGACTCCGTGATTCTCTGCATGAGCCCCCTGCAATGGCACTAGTGTCCACACTGTTTAACCCGCAGTGTTTCCCATGTGTTTCTGCCTGGGAACCTTCAGAGTTCGTGGTCTTTAGAGCTAAGCTCAGCCCCCTGAGGAGCCACAGGGCGCACGGGCCGGGCGGCCACGAACCACGAGTGTTTCCTCTTCATCTTACCTGCTCTCTGGCACCTTGCAAATGCTTCAGGCTCAGTTGTCTTTGCTCCAAAAAATCAGGTGGCCACAACCAACCTGTTCCCTCCTTGTATTTTCTACACAGAGCCTCTCTTTGCCTTTTCTTCCATGCTGCTGTGACATATTTCTGTAACCCTTCTGTTTTAAGACGTAATGACTGGATTCAGCTGGATTCCCCATATAAAGTGGAGGGACTATTTGTCAAATCCGTAATGCCTTTTGAAATGGAAGAAACTTTTTAAATGCAGCTACTGTATGCATTTTTAATTAGATGCATTTCCGTTCTTCCACGGCTGTTAATGCTCTCATTTAGGAAGTGGAGTTTTTCACCTACTCTGCAAATATCCGCTGAGATGTGCAGAGCTGAGCGGCTCTCTCCCAGTAACCTTGCTGTGACCTGGTTATCTGGTAGAACCACAAAGAATTCAGTCTCTAATTAGTCCATCTGTTAACTATTGAAATTCATGGCTCGGTTTTATTGTCTGGGTCTGTAACATAATGCTGAATGGTCTCACCTGGCAGCTTATTTCTTGTAAAGGAAATGTGCCTTTCCAAGAGCCATTTTGGTGCAGATAACTGTCTTTTCAGCAGTGGACAAATGACTCTGTCTAGCAGCCTGCAGTCCCCTTCATGCCCTCACTGAAATAAATTGTAGATCTCCAATAGCTCTGGGCTTAAGTCAATACAATTTAACATGTACATTTCTTTATGTGATATTCTTCAGAGTTACACTGTAAGCGCAGATGGGAAAGTTTAATAATGATAAATGAGTTTAGTGTTTTCACATAGCCTTAAAAAACAATGACTGCTCTTTATTAAAGATTAGAGGGATTTTTACATATTTGTCAAAGAGTGATTAAAGCTCTGACTCTGATCCTTGTGAAGTCTTGCTTTTAAATTCTTTTTGGACTGTTTGTTAATGAGAATTCAGAGGAATTAGGGGCCATAAATTTCTTCTTTCTCGCTTAAGTGAAGCCACAAAGTGATTACTGGATATGTAACGGAGGACTGGACTGGAGTTTATCAGCGGCGCGGCCCGGGGACATCCATCTCCGTGCTTGTTTCCTGCACTTGTGTCTCATGGAAAGGGCTCACGAGRCTGCGTGGGTTGTGCTGCCAGTGGGTTGTTGAAGGCTGTGGATGCGCAGCTGCATGCAGTAGGTCCCGGTAGCGCCGTTCTCCCGCTTGGAGCCGAGCCTGTGTGTGGAGGGAGCCCCACGGGTGTGCGGATGGAGCCCTGCGTGTGCGCGGATGGAGCCCCACGTGTGCATGGATGGAGCCCCACATGTGCGTGGAGGGAGCCCCGCGTGTGTGCGGATGAAGCCCCACATGTGCGTGGAGGGAGCCCCGCGTGTGTGCGGATGGAGCCCCACGTGTGCGTGGATAGAGCCCCACGTGTGTGTGGATGGAGCCCCACATGTGCGTGGAGGGAGCCCCACATGTGCGTGGAGGGAGCCCCGCGTGTGCGTGGATGGAGCCCCGCGTGTGCGCGGATGGAGCCCCACATGTGTGTGGATGGAGCCCCACGTGTGCGCGGATGGAGCCCCACGGGTGTGCGGATGGAGCCCCACGTGTGCGCGGATGGAGCCCCGCGTGTGTGTGGATGGAGCCCCACATGTGTGTGGATGGAGCCCCACGTGTGTGCGGATGGAGCCCCGCGTGTGTGTGGATGGAGCCCCACATGTGCGTGGAGGGAGCCCCGCGTGTGTGTGGAGGGAGCCCCACGTGTGTGCGGATGGAGCCCCACGTGTGTGCGGATGGAGCCCCACATGTGCGTGGAGGGAGCCCCGCGTGTGTGCGGATGGAGCCCCACTTGTGCGCGGATGGAGCCCCACGTGTGTGCGGATGGAGCCCCGCGCGCTGCCGTTGGCCGCGGGGTGGCAGGTGCCTTCCACACAGTCCCCACGTGCTGCGTGTACTTGGCCCTCATCAAGGGCTCCCGGTGGCCCAACTGGCACAGACACGAGCCCCCCGGCCCAGGCCTTGCGCCCGGCTCCTCGAGGAGGCCACAGGGCACCGTGCCAAACCCAAAACCACCTTGATGGGACACTGCCGAACAGGAAGGCGCTGGGAAAGCTGCCGGGGCGGCGCTTTGTCCAGCAGCACTTGGGCCCGTGGACCCCAGCCGGCCCCGCACTCTCTGTTGTGAGTGACAGAGACAGCAGCAACACAAAGAAGAGATACCTGTGTGCAAACAGGTACGGCTAAAAGCTGCAATCTCCTTCTCTGGAAATACTCGAAACCCTCTTGGACACAATCCTGTGCCACACGCTCTAGGTGACCCGGCATGTGCAGAGGGATTGGACTGGGTGATCTCTAAAGGTCCCTTCCAACCTTCACAATTCTGTGATTCTGTGGTGCAGAGGAGTCCCTGGGGACGTGTGCCCTGCAGCGAGCCGAGGTCCCCAAGCCATCGGGGTGCAGAGCCTCTCCAGGCCTCTTGGCTTGGACACTGCCACCTTCCTGAACTTTCATGTGGGGTGCTCCCAGCTATGGACAAGTTGAGACTCAGCCTTGTTTGGCTTAGCCTTGGGATGGGAAGGAAAAAGATTTTTCTTGAGTGATGAAAAGGAAAAATGTTTGAAGTTCATTAACCTTTGGTATGGATAGCAGTGTCCTTTAGACTACACGAGAGCTATTCTTAGTCATGATGTTTACATGGCTATTTTTTACTGCAAGGGAATACAGTAGTTCCCACTAGTGGTGAAAGGAGAGAACTTTTTCCTTTTCCTTTTATTTCTTCTTTTTTCTTTTTTCTTTTTTCTTTTTTTTTTTCTGTTTGGCTTAACCTAAATATGAACTGCAAAAGGAAAGATATTGCATTCATTCCTTGTCTTCCTGTCTATGCCATTTTGTCCTAATTTCCCCAAAAGCAAAAAATTATATCTATAGATTGTTTCTTTACTGGCTAATTAAGTGTTATACAACTTTGCTCTCAAAAACTCAGCAACCCAATCTGCCTATTTGCAAATGAACTTTGCTGATTGTCATTATTGCTATAGGGTGCCTGCAGAAAATCCCATATAATTAAGCCGTTGTACTGCCACAGCACAAGAGCTGCAATTAGTAATGTGATTTACACTGCTTTTACCATTAATAATATGGAAAAATCAACATTATTTTCTTGATAATGCTTAGGAGAAATGAGAATGAGGTGGACATGATTAGGAAAAGAGACTTTAATGTTATGACTTGTTAATGCAATAGCCCTGAGCTAGACATCAGAATGATTGTCCTTGCACTAAACTCATTTGCTTCAGTAAGCACAGACCCTGTGCACGCAACAAGACAAGTTGGGAGGAAATTGGATAGATGGCAGGGATTTTGGTGGTATGAGCATTGCAGTGTCTTTCATGTGCAGAGTACACAAACCGAATCCCTGCACTTTCAAGTATTCCCCCAGAGGCAATCTGCATTATTCAAAGCTTAACTGTGGCTGCAGAATACTCTGTGACATGAAAGCGGGATGCCAGCGTTACATGAACTTTCATATTTACATCGGTCGTAAATCATTGGTGGGTCGTAATACATTGGTGGGAGAAAGGATGTAAAACGGGGAGGAGGGCAGGGGGAGGAGGAGAGGTGTCCAGCAGAATTGTAAGCAAAGCACCGGCAATAAAGGCTGGTCTTATGAGACTGCCCATGAATAGGAATGATAATGAGAGCAGTGATGAGCTGCAGGTTTGTGTCTTTTAGTAAATTATCCAGCAGGCATTTACATTTCATCAATTGTGCTTTTGCATAATAGACCCAAGTGCTGCAACAAAAGGAGGCACCATAAAAATGAGTAATTTCAGTGACCTTCTTGGTAATGGCTCTTATAAAGAATATCTTGGAAGGACTTGGGTGATTCCTCATGATGAAGCTGTTGTGGAGAGGAGCCCCYGGCCTGCGAGGGCTGCCTTTTGACCAAGGTTTGACAAAGGTTTCCCAATGCTTTCTTCTGGCCACTCTGAAACGTGGCTCGCATCCTGTTTTCTGCCTCCGAGCATGGTCCTAATTGTCAGATGTGGAAAGGCAACAACCATTTTCATTTTGCTTATCTGCTGATAACATTGATTCGCAAACAAAGGATGTGGCTTCCACTCCACAAACAAAGGAAGCACGGCCTAGCTAAGGATGCTGGCTATAACATACATACTTCTCCCTGCCAATAATAACAAAACATCATAAATAATGGAGAGGCTGGATGTGGAAATGGAGAGAGGGGAATACTCTGGTACTGCATATGGCACTTACAGGATCGCTTCCCTCCTTGTCCTCATTGAGGCCTTGACTTCTTGTCTTGTTTTTCTCTTGCATTTCCTTGATTATTCACCAATTCTTAAGGCATTTTGACTTCAGTGTAATTTTTTTCATTCTGTTTTTGCCATTTGGGTTGTGTCCCCATGGTGTTTCTGTGGGTTGTATTCTTTTTCTCCTCCCCACAACTTGGTTTCTTTGAGGCAAGTCTTCAGCTAATGGAAATCAACACTGATCTTCCACTAGCCCTTCAGAGCTCTGCTGGGTTTCACTGGGCAGGAATCGAGCCCCTTTGGTCCCTGATTTATGCCAGGCCATGATCTGGCATCGTGTTTTGGCTGCCCCCTTCTCTTTTCACAACCTGCCTCTCTTCGTTTGTCATTCAGAGAACCCAGAAATTTCCCATTTCAGCCCAGCTCTCTGGCCTGACCCCTCCTTTTCTCCTCTTCTAATTGCTGTTTTCTTTTACTGTAGGCTTCTTTAACCCAAATAGCCAAATCCTGCCCTGCTGCAACTTTTCTTTCCTTATGTCTTTCAGTGTAACAGTTGGGGAGCTGGTGGGAAACGTGACACTTTACTCACATCCTTGTGCCAGCCAGGCAACCATGTGACTCCATTAATCGCAGTGAATCAGTCCCGTAGCCTTGGGCTAGGCACAGAGAACTGGGGATTAACCTTTTACATCTCATGTTTCTTCTTGTGCTCCTCCTGCAAGGTCCGAGCAGTCTCGCTGCCCTCCCCAGGGCACGGGGGCCGGTTCGAATCCACAGGCTGTTTTGGTGTGGGACGGCCGAAGACTGGAGAGGGAGCATCAGCAGAGAGGATAAAGGCTTCTGTTGTTATCTCCTTGATGAGATTAATTTTCCTTCTTCATCTTTCTTGGCAGGATCAAAATCCTGGAATCGTTGCCAGGCTTCAGGAGCCAGGCTCCATCCCAGGCGGCGGCTCGGTGCCGGCCCCAGCCACGGTGAACGGCTACACGATGAGGAACCACCTCCTGAAACAGCAAATAATGAAGCGGCAGCTGATGCAGGTAGGGGRGCCGAGCGCCCCGGCGGCTCCGGTGCTGCCAACCTGGCGGGCAGGACGGGACTGACCGGAGCGGATAACAGCAGGCAGCAAAGGCCAGGGAATGACCCGGGAGTCTCTGGGCTGAGTCAGCCCACGCCGGGGCCAGCCCGGTCCCTCCCGACAGGCAATGGCCCCGCGCTGATCTGCCCGCTCCTGGGCAAGGGGAGAGGAGCAGGAGCTCGGGATCCTCCTCACCAGGCACTGTCCTGCCCTTCGGTAAAACTGCCCTCCAAAGCAGCTCTGTCCCTTTGTCACCAGCTGACGTGAAGCTGCTCAGGCTGCTCCGACGCGGTGGCACTTTGGCCAGGCCTCCACTTGCTCACCACATGGAGAGTTGCCCTGGTCACAGCTGCTGCCCACAGCAATGAGGAGAGCAGTGGGCAGGTGCTGGGGTTAAGCAGTGGAAAACAAAAATCAGGTCGCTTGGAGAACGCCAGCGATGCCTTGCTTGGATTTTAAGGGGCCCATAGCACTATAGGAGCAGAGCCATCCTCCAGGCAGGGTCACAGCCACCCCCAGCAACCTGTTCCTCCCCTGCGGGTCCCTCAAATGCTGCCGCAGATGCCATTCATGGCCGGGCTGAGGCTCTGCAGAGGGCTGTGTGTACGTGCGCACGGGCGCTGGAGAGGCTGTTGGTGCTGACAGTGGCTGCACTTCAAGTGTCTGCTGCTATTCTTGTTTGTCGAGAGGCTGCAACTTGACTATTACTCCTCTTGTCTTCCAGGAAAAGCAGAGACAAAACATGCTGGGAGTAACCTCTGAGCAGAGGAGTTTGTTTGTGGCTCAGCAGATGAACCAGTTTCAAGGTAAGAAGGTAACCGGTGTGTTATTAAAAGCCTCGGGGAGCCAGGGTCTAGGGTCTGGTTAAATACAGGGCTCTTAATGATTCTCTGCCCTGAAATAAAGGGCCTCCCACATTTTATCACATCATGTGAGATTCATCTATTTCCTTACCACCCTGTGTGCTACAAAGCACACAGAGGAGAGGCCCGAGTAGCCAGAGAGAGCAGCAGGGCAAAGCAGCGCGCGAAGGGGCCGTGCGCCGGCGGGCGCGTCGGGGCCGTGGCTAACGGGGTGTCTGTGCGCAGCCGTGCAGCAGCAGCAGCCACTACCCAGCGAGTGCAGCCAGCCCATGGCCGCCCCTCCTGCCAACCACCGCATGCTGCCCTCCGGCCCCGCGCTGCTCCAGAGCCCGCTGGGCTCRGCCGTGACCCCCGCCGCCGCCGGCCAGAGCGGCACCACCATGGGCATGATTGCACACAGCGCCGGCAAACAGCAGGGCCTCTTCCCGCCTAATTCGGACTTCAACATCCCGCTGCGGCCCAGCCAGAACTCGCTGGGCATGAGCTCCGGGTGCCAAACAGGACACAGCCACTCTGCCGTGCGGCCGGGAATGGCCATGGCCGCCTTCAGCTCGGGTTCCTTAGCAAACCACTCCGCGACTCAGCAGCACTTGAGACAGCCGAGCACGCCAAGGATCCCCAACGTCTACCCCAATTCGTCGGCCCAGATGTGGACGCCAACRGCAGTGCCAAGGATGCCAAGTCAAAGCCAAATGGATGCCAACATGCAGCAGTTCTCCAGCAGCGCTGTCTTCTCTAAACAGAACGTGAGACCAAATGCATCAGGTCAACAGTTTTCCCACCAGGCCGTAGCACCGCCTAATCAGATTGCTCCCAGCGTGCAGGTCAGGCAGATGCAAAAACTGAGCATGGCCCCGTCCGCCCAGGGCTTGAGCTCCATGAGTAACCAGAACTTGAGGCACAATCTAACCAGAGGGCCGTTGCCAGCGATGAACGTTATGAAGTCGCTGCCGCAAGGAGCGCCCGCTTTCAACCAGCTCAACGCGGCGCCGGGGCTCGGCCCGCCCGGCTACCCCGCGCCGGGGCAGCCGCCCGAGGCRTTCGGGCGCGTGAGCGCGGCCGCCGCCGCCGAGCTGCCGCCCTACGACTTCGGGCCCCCGCACGGCAGCGCCGTCCTGCCCAGCAGCTGCAGCGACACCGACTTCCTCGACTCCCTCATGAAGAGCGGCAGCAGCAACGACGAGGAGTGGCTGAACAACCTGACAATGATAGACGACATTTTGGGACAGCACGCTCAGAGCTCCGGCCACGTTTAGCAGAGAGGAGCAGTTGTAGATGACACAACTTTGACTTCTAGAAACAAGAGGCGACCTGTGAAATCAGCCACCTCTTTCAATACGGAGTGAATGGACTCGGCCAATTCTTTGCCTGCATCAAAGTTTAATATTGGCAGTTTTTCAGACGACTGTATATATTTGAATATTTTGTAAATTATGTTTTCCTAAAACTTAAATATGGAAGTATTTATACTTCTTTGCTGGACTGTTTGTAAATAAATCTATAGCATAACTTTGGTTTTATTATAGGGATTTCATTATACCTTGTTATAAATATGCAAATAATATTGTTAGTTTTGGTAATACTGTGTATTACAGCATAAAATACTTATGTTTTTGACATAACTTAACACATGAGCTAGAGGTGTCCTTGCAACCAGACTAAGCAGAAATCAGACGCGTCGTTCTCCCCTATCAAGAGGAAAAAATGGGGAGCTGCATTAAAAATACGTTCAAAAAGAAATGGCTGATTTTTAGCTTCATGGCCTCAGTCTTGCACCCTGGTTCACGGGTCCCGCCAGGGCTGGGGGTCTGTGCAGAGACCAGGGGCAAGTTCTCGTCTCGACACTCGAGCRCGTGGGGCGGACGCGCGGGCTTCACTCGTCACATTACGACACCCGTCACGTTACGGCTGTTGCCGTGCACGGGTGTGCGGGTGTGTGTTGTACCTTGCAGCCACCGGCACCGCGGGGAAGGGGTGACGGCGACGAGGAGCCGCTGCTCGGGCTCCGCCAAGGCCTCCTGCGGCTGCGTCGCCCCGCGAAGGGTCGTCCTGGTGCACACACCTCTGCCGTGTAGATTCGTAGTGTACAGGTGATTTGTTCCTGGTTTTAAGGCTTTTCATAATTTCTGTTTTAATGTGAGACTTTTTTTTCAGGGGAAAAGTCTATAAACATTAATAGTTAATTTTTGATGTTTTTCTGTCAGCTACTATTGTCCTATGTATATTTAAGAGTCTGTTTATAAAAGATTCACTGTACTGTAAACTTCTTAAAATGTTCATACTTTGTGTAATCATATTTTAATAGTCACGTCATACTTCGCAATACATTTGTAATATAATGTCGGCTTCAAGCACAGAATGTTTTTTTCTTCATACCATAATAAACTGCCAGGGGAAAATTGAATATATTTTATGTGCTCATTTCATAGCCATGACATTTTGTACCTGCACCTATTTGAGTTAATTTGATTTGTCCAGGATGCTACAGCGTCAATCTAATCACATGTACAAATGTGTATGTGCTGTTGTAGAAGAAAAGGGCTGGRRGAAGAATCTAGGACAGGGTTTCTTGGGTCCCCTGTCCTTTTGCTAGTGTAATTGTAGATGAATGTAGGCATATTCATCTCTGCTTCTGCATGGTGTTTATATAGGTGGCAATTCTTGTTCAGAAATATAACAATCTACATTTCCGAGCTACTTTTTGACAACTTCTTATTTCCCAATGTAGGTATTCCTATATATGGATATGATACAATAGAAACTCAAGCCTTGCCCTCTGTGAGGAAGAGGAGAGGGGCTGTTCAGGTCATTTTGCGGTGCCACATCCATTCATTTAGCAACTTGTGGGGACTGTGGAGGCACCTGCTCAACTCAGCCTGCAAGCAGAGGGGTGGGAGAGCTGGCACCTGCGCTGAGTCAGCAGGATGGGTGTGGGAGGGAGGGGTGGCAAGAACTTAAACTGCCATTTAAGCAGAGCCAGGCATGATACTGACTTTCCAGGAGGCTTATGCAGAGGGCTGGTGCTGCCCATTGATGTGGGCAGCTTTGCAAGGAGCACTGTGGCCATGGTAAACTGGAGCAAATCCCCCTGGCACGAAGATGCCCAGATGGCTGCCTGCTGGAGGGAGAGAGGCAGTAAGTTTGTCTCCATCAGGGGTAGGTTCTTCTTCTCTGGAGCCTTTTTCTCCAGAGCTGGATGGCAGAAAACACCTCGAGAAGGAAGAGGGCTGGTCAGGAGACAGCAGCGCCAGGTGCTGTGGGTGCCTGGGTGGATGGGAGATGTTGCCCCGTTGCAGCCAGGGGCTGCTTGCTCACCTTGGCCGYGGCCAAGGTGAATGCTCTGTTTTCATTCTGTGTTTTGTTTTTGTCACCTTCTCAACCTCTTGGTTCTGTGGGATTTGGGTTCCAAATGCTGTGGGGGAACAGCTTCAATAGCCAGCGCTTTCCCAAGTGTTCATGAAGAAGGGGTTGTCCCGCACATACAGTGTGGGCACCTGTCCTCACTCCTGTGGGAGGAGCCGCACTCCTGTGTCCAGCTGTGGAGCTGGTAGAACTTTCCAGCTCTCCATAACTCTGTTCCTTGTACCTTAAGTGAGAGCAATAATATGATTTCACTTCAGAGAGATGTTGTGCAGAACCTGTAGAGCCCTTGGAAGGGGAAAGAGGCCAAGGATCATTGTCACCCTGGTGTCTGACTGTGCCTGCAACTCCTGACTCCGAAGCACATCCTTGTGGGGGTGTCCACGCCAGACCAATGGCAAATGCCAGGCAGAGGCTGCAGCCCCAGGGCTCAGCTCTTCCCCCTCACGTCAGCATGCACAGGTTTGTGATCACAACTGCCGTGAAGAGACGTGGGGACGGGGTGCAATGTCACTGGAAGCGGCGCAGCACCAGCACTGCACTCAGGCCAGCTAATGCATCGATCACAACCAACTGCTCCATTCTGCAAAAAACACCTTGTTCTGCACTTACCACGTCTGCCCATGTTCTTCTATTTAAAGCATGACGATGCTAGAAGGCTGATGCTACCCTTGTTTTGTGGTCCCCTCGCCAAGGTAAATAGGCTAAATAAGTCAGCTCAGTTCCCCCCTTGCGTTTAGTGGACTCCCAGGTCACACCACAAAGTGTGGAGACCCACAGCACGAGGCAGCGTCGGTGCCTGCTGGCCGGTGCAAACATGGGGCTGCTCTGCTGAAGGGGCAGCACAGGATTTGCACAGCGCAAATAAGAGCAGCAGTTGGTGCTGTGGAGGTGCAACATGTATTAAGATTTCTAAAATAGCTACAAGGGCCCAAGTGTCTGACAGCACTTGCCGTTGAAAGCTATCATTTATTTTCCAAACAGGTTACGTCACCAGGCTGCCCTCATAATTATGGCCATGAAAACAGAGGCGAGCCAGTAAGGTTTTTCCTCTCTGGTTCTAAAATAACACAAAATGTCCATAAAGGCTAGACTTTCCAGAGACCTGAGCTCACTAAGAGCTTGTCTGTCTGAAAGGTTAGCGCCATAGGTGAGTAGGRCTTCAAAACTCTGCAGTCACTCCAGAAAAATCCTTTTTGTGTATGCTATTAATCTAAAAAAGCCCGTTTTTGATGGCGTGAAAACCAGAAAAGCACTCATTCCTGTAAAAAGAAAGAAAATCCATGGAGCTCCTAGGAATAGGTGTCAGGGGAGGCTGCGTCAGGCACTTTCCCCRGGAAGCTGAGCCTCGACCGAGGCAGCCCCGAGCTCGGCTCCAGCCCGCGCTGCGGCTCTCYGGGATTGATTACATGTCTTGCTTAAGAAGCTTTCAACAAAGGAAGCTGCGCCRATGTTGAAGTGTAAGGTCAAGTTCTCCTCTTGTGCAGGATGTTGTAAATCAGGCGCTTTTCCACGGGCTGCGGCAGAGTAACCCCTGATTTACACCTGCCCGAGCGCCCGGCAGCGGAGCTGGCACCTGCGCCTCTGGCACCRACAGCTCCGTGCAGGGACCGAGGCGCCAAAATGTGCACAGCGGCCCATGGGGACGCCCTCGGAGCCAGTGCTGGGTGAGGATGAGGGAAGGCCCCACGTCCCCCACTGCAGCGCATGGCCCTGGGGCAGCTGGTCTGCTCTCCCAGGGGATGTTGGCCCTGGCACRTGGGCCCAGGCCAAGCTCAGGTTTTGGTGCTTAATATCAATTTGATGCCTGTTTCAACTCCTGTTCCCTGTTATACAGGTAACAGATTGTAAAAAGAGGCTTCTGGAGGAGMGCGGTATGTTTTAAATACCAGTAAGTGTCTCTCCTGGGCAAGCTAAAACACAAGTACTCGTTGGTAGCTGCAGGAGTTACTGAGAGCTTAAGACTCCTTCTGGTCAAGAGGCCTCATGAGTGTGATGCCGAATAAAACTGAGGAAAGGCACCTCATTAAAGCRGCCCAGCTCAAACCAAAGCGCTCCATTTAATCAAAGCCATTTTCTGTGCTCCCTTCCCGCTCACCCGATGGTTTTTGCGGCAGGGCTAGGAACAAGCACGCTGTTTTATACCCGTCTCAATCCATCTCCCGGTAGGCGGCAGGTCTGGGACTTGGCTCTCGTCCCTGCGCCGCCCGAGGCGGCTGTTTGCCTGGCAAGGGCCGGCCCTGGCGCTGAGCGCTCCGYGGAGCCAAGAGCCCACGCGCGTGGGGCGGATACGGAGCCCGGTTTCTTGGCCTTCCTCTGCTCAGGATGGATTTTTTTATTTTTCTTTCTTTCTTTTCCTTGAGGTTGGCCTGGCAGGGGCACGTACTGCAGCACAGCTCTGCAATAGTTAAAATCCTGGCAGGGGCACGTACTGCAGCACAGCTCTGCAATAGTTAAAATAACCCACGGCTTCAGCAATGTCGTGTCCCACCAGCCCCAAGGGCCTTTTGTTGAGCAGCAGAGCTCCAAGCTGCCCTTTCACATGTGCTGGAGCCAGAAACCAGCCAGAAGCTCCCGGGATTTGTGCATCCCTTATCTGAAGTCCTTATTGAGTTTTATGATGCTGCAATTTAAACAATTTGGTGGAGGAAAAAAATGCCATTTTAAGCTCAAAGTTGGGCTTGTATCAAAAAGGATGTTACATTTGAGATGTTCTGATGTTGCCAGTCCCCATCAGGGCCCGATGGGACGTGAGTTTTGCCCCTGCTCGGTTACGCGTCGTGGCGTCTTGCTGCGCCTGATGCACGGCTGGGACACGCAGGACAGGAGCAGTGGCAGGAGGTGGTGAGRTGCTCTATTTTCACTCCCCGAGGGGAAATCAGCCCCGAGCTATGAAATTGTGAAATCTCTTTTTCTCTGTGCTAGGGCAGTGCTGTGTTTGACTCCATCCAGCTGCAGAAACGCGCTTGGTTTCAAGCTGACACACTGCTCCTCGTCGGCCCTCCCTGCTTTGTATGGCCGTGCAGAAACAGAAGCAGCTCTGCGATCCTGTGTCCCCTTCCTCTTCTCAGCCCATAAATTGTTATTCTCTTTCACCTATTAGCTAACTATGTTATTTATCTAAGGGGCTCCCATTGACCCACTCTTTAAATCCCACATTCTTTAATAAATATGTTTATTCTCTTGTGCCTTTTGGGGAAGATTATGATGCCCGCTTAACAGTGGGAGTCTATGAGGCACAAAAGGCTAAAGATGGGAATCCCAAAGATATTTAAGTACCTAATGGGGCAAGGAGGCACCAGGGGGATTTTTTTCAAGTGCAGTTAAGCGGAGTGGGTAGCCACGTCCTGCAGACGGTGGTTTGTGTTTCCTTAGGAAGCCCAGCACAAATTTGGGCTCTGTTTCAGAGAGCTGGGAGGATAAGCGGGTTGTTTCTGTGTGGGCTGTTGTGGACAGAAGGTGAATATGAGTCAGTGCCCTCTGTGCCTCCGTTTTCCAACCTCAAGAGCAGGTCGCTCGCGTGGTGTGGGGCGAGCGTGCCGCCAGGCAGGGAGCAGGACGGGCTGGGCAGCTCACCTAGCTTCTGCGCCAGCCTTTCTCCTTGTTCAGGGCCTTAGTTCCCGCTTCCTGAGGCGCCACATTGCACCTCGCCCTCCGGAAAGGTGTGGGCTCAGAACGAAAATGTGAAGTTTCATTTTGCTTGGCCAATATTCCTGTCAACAAACGTTATGAAAGTGTCACCTGGGCTGTCTTGCGAAGCRGGTGGAGCCTCGCTGCTTTCGCTCCGCACCTCCATGTCCTGGCTCTACTGAGGTTTTTGGCTGACTATCCACGGTTGGAATAACGTAGTAATAGCCCATGGTCCACCACACTAATGCAGCATCTAGCCTGCTAGGAGAGCAAAGAGGACCTAGTGGGGAGAGAGCAGGAGAAAGGGACCAGATCTGTGTCCTGATCTGTGCCTAGAGGAAGCAGGAAGGGCCTGTGCACAGCAGGGAACACGTTCCTGCTCCGCAGGGAATGGCCCGGAGACAGGCTCGGCACACAGGTTCCTGCACTGAGGCTTGGTCTCGATGCTGCCCAGGGTATCAGAAAGCAGTTTTACCTCACATTTATTCCAGGCTGGTTACTTGGTCAGTTACTTTACCTCACAGTTATTCAGTCAGGCCATTGGAGCGGGAATGGTGCGAGTGTGACACTGCCTGGGCCTGACGCTGGAGGGAGGGAGGGAAGCAGAGCGTGACTGCGCTTGGGACAGATTTGGGGGCCAGAACTTCATTTACAGCCTCGAGGATCCCTCAGCACAGGATGGGCCTCCTGCAAACCCAAGGGCTAACAGATTCTAAACCAAGTTCAGTGCCTCAGTTTACCTACCCATAAAATTGGGATAGCCCCGCTTCCACAAAGATACTTTGAGGGATATCTTATACTCGAAAGCTCTTTTGAGCAGCTAGGATTGTAAAAGTGCCCACTATTATTATTAGTGCCATGTCTTTGCCTCAGTGTGTYAGCCAGACCCTGGACGTCCTGGTGCCGTAGGGCTCTCCTGCAGCACCCGCTCCTCACATGGTACAGGCCGTGCAAGCAGGTCAGCCTAAGCTGGCCTTGTCAGGCCACAAGCAGCAGTTCCTGTGGTCTGCAGCGGGTGACTGAGTAGCTAAAGAAAAATTTAAACCAGATACTTGTAAATGCTTGACTACAACAGGCTGAGTTTTGCTGCTTGAGTGACTGAGAACCCAATCCCCCGCTGAAAAGCGAAATGAGTTTTTACACCAGTGCCTTTCCAGGCAGACTCTGAACCTACCTGGATACTGGGTTTTGCTGTGTCACACAATTTATGTGGGCAAGTTGGTTTTATGATTATTTGCATCCTCTCAGAGGGTGAATTTACCCCATTGAGCTATGTGAGGYGCTGAGGGGGTATCTGCCTCTCTGCTTCTCGGTTCTGCCTTAATGTGTCACTTGACCAGTTGTTCCTTCAACAGTGGAGCTGACTTTAACTTACAGATTTGTACTTTGTAGCTGTTTGTTTTTAACTGCAGTATACTTATTTTTCTGTTATCTCCCCACATGCATTTCCTTTATTTTCCTCACATAGTCTTTCCCACAGGACATGATGGAAACCTGTGGCCTGCCATGCCAGTAAAGCTGGGGCGACAGGAATCCCAGGCTGTAAGACACAAATTTGGGAATATTTGCTGAGTGCTCCTCCCTCTCCCTGGCTGTCTGTGTGTCTATGACATTTAATTAGCTCCAGCCCCCTACTGTTTCTTGMATTCGGGGCAATTAAGCAGCAGCCCAGGCTGGTTCAGAGGGCACGCGGAAGCAATCACAAAGTGATTGCATCAGGCTCATTTTCAGACAAAACTCGGTGAAAGTGAGTTGTSTAACAAATATAGCATTCGACACAGAGGCACCACGCATTATTTACTAGATGTATCATAAAACGTTATGGCATCCTGGAATGGTTAGCAGTGTGTAAACCAGAACACGTCTGTATTTCCAGCTGTGGTGCCAAAAGCCAGTGCGCGAAGCCATGTGTAGAGCTGTTATCACTGGAGCTATCCCTGGCTCTCCAGCTCTGGGGGATTTGTGACCGCTTCTTCATTTTACCCACAGTTGTAGCACGCAGACATCCCCATGACTGGCTGCTTTAGAGCTCGGGCGCCTGACACCTCTTGAGCTTCTTATGGATGGCTAATGTACCCAAGAGCGTAGCAAGACACCATCTGCAATCGTGCTTGGCCTTGCATGAAATCAGACAAGGAAGCTCTTTTCATCTGCTTGCACCTTGAGCTCTGATCCCAGAATAATGTTTTCATTTTAATTCTCTGTCAGTAGGTAATTTTATTCCTGGTGTCAGCATTCACAATAAGCATGAAGGGAGTTTTGCCTCTGGCTGCAGCAGTAATGATAGCTGCAGTATCTCTTGTCCGTATCCTCAAACTTAGACTGTAAACTATGCTAGAGAGCAAGCATCTTCTTTGCGTATTTTGTGCAGTGCCCAATGCAATGAGGCCCTGGTCTCTAGACAGTACCATAATGCTACTAATAAATAATAACTCAACACTGAGATTAACAGTGCCACACAGAGACTTTCTGATTTGGTACATTAACTTCTTATTCTTTTCATGCTGTGAATGTAAGCTGTAGCTGGAGATACAAAGTGCTGTGAAGATTACTGTAAGTACTCTGATCTTCTGAACCCTGAATGGAGGTCGCTGTTGTATAATAAATTGCATTAAAATATAAATGAAAAGAAACCATGTACAATTTTTTCAGCAAGAGTTATTCACAAGAAGCTTCGTGGAAGAAATGGCTCTGTTAACTCCAATAAAAGCTATTATTTCTTTTAGGTGGCTGTTTGAAGCTTTGCTAATTGCCTGAAGAAGCCTGTGTCAGCATCTGAGGTGATATTCCGGGCTTCTGAAGACCCACTTGTCTCAGTGATTTTGCAGAGCTCAGAGGGGTTTTCTTTCACTCATTAGATAAACTGAAGAAATTCTCCTTCATAATAAAATGATTTTCTCCAACTCACTGGAGTAACAGGACGACCCAGCCTAACTGACCGAGAGCAGCGTGGCTCTTTCACTACCATGGGAACGCTTCTTGGTCCCATGGGAGCTGACAAAAAAGCCCTCATTGTCCTCGGCAGCAGCCAGAGCAGATTATCTGAGGCCTTAAAGCCTCATCTAAAAGGGTAGGCATCGTACTTGGGGCCCACCATGTCACTCACAGTATCGAGTTCCCTGACACTATCCATTATATGGCCTTCTTTTCTGCTCTTTAGTGCTCCAGCTAGAGAGGGATACCCTGAATATTCCTGCAGAGTGAAGGTGAAAGTTGGGAAGCTTTCAGTAATTTCTGTGTTGGARGGAAGAAGCGCATCGATTTCTTAATTGTTTCATGCTACTCACATCTCCCTCTCRTACAGTAATGAATGAACACATGTAAATGGAATTGCTTATGCTGATGGGCTAAAACCACCCTTCACACACACACTCCTGCTAACATAATGAATGCCAGGTCGTTTTTAACCCTGCGGATAAAAACTAATTTTCTGTAACAATAGGAAAGTGCACATATGAAACCCAGTTTCTCCTTTCTCCCCACTCTATTTAGGGAAACTGAATATGGTAGCATTTTTTTTATGCTTATAAAAATAATGTGTTAGCATAACAAAATTAAAACTGTTTCCGTACATAGGGAAACATAGTCAGGAGAAATTTAAATTAAGCCCAAACCGGCCCAGCGTGAGCTTTGGAGAAGCCAACAGTAGCTGTGCTTGCAGTTCGCAGCTACGAGCTGGGGCCCTATGCTCACACAGGCTGGAATCCAGCCTTAAGTTCATCAGCGGCACCTGAGAGCGCAGAGAATTTCAGCAGAATTAGCAGAGCAGCTGGGCTGCAGAGAGGGAGATCAGTAATGCTCCAGTTGGTAGCGGTGCCCAGAACGGCTCGCCAACAACTCTTGGATTTCCCGTCCCGCATAAGCAGCCCCTTCTGTTGATGATGCGACACCCAGTGCTATCGGGGAAATCCAAGTTTCATTCTGATCTAAAGAGAAATATGTTTTAATGAGGAAGGAATATTTCCCAAGGGTCATTTTTCTGTAAGCTCCTCAGTTGCGTCCTGTGACCTCAAGATCTTGGCCGATCAGCTAGGACGGTCTGTGTCCGAACCRCAAAGTTAACCCCTCGTCGCTGGTGGATATCACGAATAAAGAAGGGGGAAGCAGGGAAAAGTTCCCATCTAACACAAGTCTTTTGCACAGTTTGAAAGCAAAATGTGATCTATTCTAACTTTATTTTAACTATATCAAGTATTTAACTTTATCCATTTCACTGCTGCAGCCTCAGCTGCCCCTGTCGCTGGAAGCCTGTTGTGATTTAAATGAAGCATCAGCCCTTCAAAGAACCTCACTAAGGCCCAGACCAAAAGCAAAGCACTTAACAGGTATTAGTCTAAAGGGGGGTTCTGTTTTATGAGCTTTACACATTTAACAGGTCACTTTACATTTCAGTTGACTGGAAGCTTATTCCTTTGTGTGCCATTTAATTTAAGAGGATTTCCTTCTATTTCTCTTAATTTAGGGCATTGTTCTGATGGCGCTAAAATTAATTCCACTAACACTTCTGGTAATTCCGTGGATATTTCCAACTTCCATTTGTTTGTTCCTTTCATCCAMATTCATTCCAGTGCTCTTAAAAGCTTTACTTACTATGCAAATTAGATATGATATATGTAGGAATGAGTTTGCTTTCCTCAGAAAGGCAGTTACTCCTCAGATGAAACATGCCAACTGCCTCTAATATTTGCATGGAGGAATATTTATATTTATTTCTTAACCTGAATGTGCAATCAGCCTGATACTAATTTTCTCTGCCTTTAAAGACAAAGAACAAGAGATATTTTTGAAGTCTGTCTACTAGCCACTGAAAACATTTATGTATATGAATGTGTGTGTATGTATATACATATATATATATAATGCATATAAACATGCTTTTGCTGTCATTTGCCTGCTTTTGGTGACAACATTATTGTGCATGCAAAACCTTGGTTTCTGAAAGCAAGCTTCTGCCTGATTTCACAATAACAAGTACGCACATTCAGCCAGCGTTTCTGAAAAAGCTTCTCAAAATACAATCGCTATTTCCAGCCTTTGGGATTCACAGGATCCAGAAATACAACAAGCCTCTTATATAACTCACCTTAGTGCTATTGGGAATCAGGCATCCGGGGGAAGGTGTTTTTTAGGGTGCTATAGGTGCTTTTTATTCCATAACATGCCACTTCATAAAGAAATAATTAAGCTAATCAAGGGCAAATATAGATAGAAATAGGTTAAAGAGAACTTAAAGTACAGCTTAATTAAATCTGGCAGTCTTTATTTAGCAGAGACAAAAATAAACAGCAAGTTAGCAAACAGAAAGGACAATATCAGGAAACAAAGTGTGTGAGTGGCACAGTGTGACAATAGCAGAGAATCACTGATGCACCTTATCTTTTCAAAGTAAAAGGAAAATAAAACACACACATGAACAGATACATATAGGCATACTTGCATATATATATGAAACATTTAACACATCACTGTCTTTTCTATTTTATCTTTCACATCAGCAACTACAACTTAGTGAAAAATTTTGCTAAATAGATGGATATAAATTTTCTTTAACTTGATCTATGGGCTTGATTTAAACATGTAAATTCCCCATCTCCACTTAGTTTAGCCCCTCTGCTTTCCAGAATAGTAGAAAAATATGTTGGTATTAGGATCAAGTATGGCTAGGCTCCCAAACTGCACTTAGTTATCATCAGTCTCGTAATACCTAGGTTTTCCTTGACATCTCAGTCCCATACTTGTATTTATTATCTGCGTTTCCTTAGCACTACCAGCTCCTGATATGGATCTGACTCTGACACAAAGGATTGTCTCTGTCCCAAAAACCATGTAGTCATAGTATGAAAGGGAAGAACTGGTAAGATAGAAGAGGTAGCATGAGACAACACGACATTATATTGTTGACATTACATGAAAGAAAGTTTTAAGAAAGGTTTGAAAACAAATAATCAGATGACTTTGTGGCCATTTGTAAGGTCTTAGAAATGAAGGGCAGATGAAGAGATTGAACAAAAGAAGTTGTTTAAAAACGTTACAACTGGCTTGTTAAAGCTGAAGCAATGGGCTGGTGGAAGCTGTGGTGAGACCCCAGCAGTGAAGAGAAATGGTGGGTAAGGTGAGGAATGGCTACTGAGGCGCTTCAAAATGAAGATGTACAGTAAGGACTGCACTGACAGACAAGACTGAGCTAGCAGAGAGATGAAAAGAGGTGAATAACGTGGTGGAGATGACAGACTAAGAAAAATGATCTTTGCAGCGGCATTCTCAATGGGTATGAGCAAGGCAAGGTTACATTTTCCAAGGCTAAAGAAGACATTATTGCAGTAACTGAATTTGAGAAGATGGGAGTTTTATTTGAATGGATAGGTTTAGACGCAGTTTAAACATACAGGACCAGGGAAAGATCTGAGTCAAAAATGATTACATGCAGGCAGATAATAGCGTAATAGATAACGTGGAGAGCACTTGTGGGAGAACATTCAGCTCTTTTTTAACTATGCTGAGCTTAAAATGACATTAGGGTTGCCAATTAGCCAGTTTTCATCCAGATGGTCCAGGGATTGGAGGCTGGACTATTTGTGTGCTGTTTGGGCTGATTACGACCCAGGCACCATATGCCACAATACGAAAGAATGAGGAACAGGCTCAGAAATACAGAGGTAGCCTAAACATCCCAGATCATCCCATRCACAAAACTTAAATAACGTATGTTTTTGCAGGTCCCCACAGTCACCACGTGACTTGTGCCAGGTGACTTCAAGCAGGAATTTCTTACAATTCACATCTTCAGATGTCTGAGCACAGGGCATTTGTGACTGTGTTCAGGGAAGGTGAGCTCCCACTAAACACTTTTAAGAAAATACTATAGATGCAAGAGTTTAGTTCAGCAAGTAAAACAATCTGGAGCAAAGTGACATAGCTATGAAGCTTCTGACAGAATTTGTTGTTTGAACTGTAGTTGTGAGTCACGTTAGCTGGGAAAAAAAGTGTAGAGGGAATAGAGGAAGGGATCCAACGGCAAAAGCCTGGTTAATATCTACTSGAGGCTGGAAGATATGTCAAAGATGTGCTGGTAGATTGGTTAAAAATGCAAGGAAAAAAGGGAGAAGACGGAGTCGTGAAGCCAAGGGAGGAGAAATTAAGGTGGAAGAATCCACACAGGGCTAAAGGTCATACGAACAAGAGGTTGGTTTAGACTTTGTCTTTTCAGAGAAATGTAAGGACTTAGGCTGGAAAAGACAAAACCCACTGGAAGAAATTTCAGAGAGCAATTTCAGCCAGTCAGAGCAGTTCTTCAAAACTGTACRAATGAGTTTCCTAGCTAGTCCTGCCTGAAAGGATGATGTCAGAAGAAGAGCACCAGCTGAGAAGACAAGACTATCTGCATGAGGGAGGTGAGCTAGTTCCTCACCGCCTTTCGCTTACTGCTTGCTTCTGCTATTTATTACTATAAAGCACACAATTCTGTGTTTATTGTAGAAAAATATTATTTACTCCAGAAACAAWTTTTCCATCATAATAGGCACCAATCCAATTCCCTTGTGGGTTTTTTTGTTTTGGTTTTTCTAAAGTTTCTGGAATTCCAGATGTAAATTGTTGACAATAAAGGAGACACCAAAATTAATGAATAAAATTAATTTTAATAYGATTGTCTTGTGACTCTTTCTGAAAGTAGATCTTGTCTGGAACAAAGGCATGGTTCACCTCAAAACGTTGTTAGTATCAGTCTCCAGATGGTGTGACTACTTCGTTTATAGAAAACAAGTGACCGGTGAAATTACACTGAAGAAGGATTTTTAGGGGAGACRCAGGAAAATAGCAATGATGCTTGCAGATTGGTAGGTGCTGATTTCCCTTCCAAATGAGCCCTGAGCTCATCTCGGTGCATTGCTACGGTGAGGCGTGTACTACCAGAGCGATGGGATTTGGGTTCTTCTGAACACCAAGTCCGTAACCACTGGGCTCATGGAGGGCCCCTTCTGCTCCCCCAGGAGTTTTTGGGTTGCTTTGGACTGGCTCCTGAGAGCAAGGACATGCTTGGCACATCACCTGCACTACAGAGGACCCAACCCGCAGGGCTGGCCACCCASGCACAGAAGATGCATGTGTAATTCCACAACTCGTTCCTTGGCCAAGTCCTTTTCCCATCAGRATGAGGGTGCACGGGGCATCCTCCCCACGTGGCCACCTCGCTCTCTAGTGATACAGTGCGGCAGGCTTTAAATCTCTTTATCTTGAAGTAACAATCCTCACGCGTGGGCATGACAGAATGTTTTAATTATTGGTACGTTTAGTTTCCATTTGCAGTTGGGAGCAATGCAGAGGGCAGTGCGCATGGGTCCTGCTGTGCGAGGTGGCCCCTGGCAGCACRGCCACCCCACCGGTGCTCGGAAACCGGGAGCTGCAGCTAAGGGCACGTTTTTAGAAGCAAAATGGATTTTAGGTGTCCTTATGTGCCTCACAGCGTTTTTCCGAGCCCTCCKCATGCTAAGTGCCTGGGAATGCCGCCTGCCTCCCCACGGAGGCTTGTTGTGTCCTGGACACGGGGGCAGTGGGTTTCGGGGCTCGGTTTGGATCGGCTGGCTCGGTGGTAACGAGCGCGCACGGTCACTGCGAGGGCAGCGGCCCCGCTCCCTCACGGCCGCGCCACCCCCGCCGAGCCGCGCCTGCCCGCGCGCCTGCGCACAACGGCCGCCCCGGCGAGCGCCGCGCCGCCGACTACAACTCCCGGCAGTCCCCGCTCCCGCACTACACTTCCCGGCAGGCGCGGCGGCCGCGGCGCTCCCA
>NW_020455415.1:3229261-3260592 GCF_003342845.1 Nothoprocta perdicaria | reverse complement strand
GCCGGTGCGGCCCGGGGCCCCGGCCCGGCTGCGGGGGCCCTCCCGCCTCGGGCGGTTCCTGGCGGCCGTTGGCAGCGGGCAGGGCCTGGGGCGGGAGGTGCCGCTGTGGGGAGCGGCTGCCGGGGCCCCCGCGCCCGCTCTGGCGGGGACGCGGCCCCGCTTTCCCCTTGGAACACAGCGGGAAAGTTGAAGTGGCGCCGATGCTGAGGAGGGTGTTGCGGTTCGCCTGTAGCTCAGCCTGTCGCGACAGCCGCTGGCTCAACCTGTGCCTCTGTGCGGAGCACCTTGGCCTAGCGCGCTTACCCGTTCCTAGGTGGAGCGGTGCCGGTCCTGCCGGGAGCCGTGTGTGTTTGTCGCTAACCAGGCGTGCAGGGCAGGGGTCTTAGGGTTGAGAGGTGTCTGTGCACAAAACTACAGCCTCTTTCCTGCTAGAGTTTCTTTTTTTAAAAAAATGTTATTTTGTGGTTTAGGTGGTTAAAAAGATGTTAACTTTAAAGTATTTWAAAAGCTTCTAAGCATAGGACATATTAATACAGGGGGTTTTCTGGTTGCACGTAGCTTTGGCATGCGGCAGAAGTCACAAGAGGTGAGATAAAGATGTGTTTCCAATAAAATGCAGACTTTTCTTTCTGCGCTGTTTATTCTTCTGTGGTTGCGTGGAGGGAAAGTGCTGATGAGACAACCTGCAGCATCGTTACGGCCCGGCAAACTCTGGTGCTAACAGTCTTGGTATGTATTGTTGCAATATTAACTAGTAATAGTTACTTTAACAGGCAGGTTCAGCATGAGGAGAGCAAACTGTAAATCTTTAATTTTGTGTGTGTGTTTTTAAAGGAGAACACATCCAGCAGCTAGAATTGTGTGAATTTGAAGCTTCTCTTCGTGCTCAGTTCTTGCTGACTGATGCAGAGAACAAGCTCCTGGCTTCGAGAGCTGTGTTTGCTTTTTTTACCTTTTTTTTTTTTTTCCCTTCCAAATGGGGACAAMCCCAAAATGGTATTTTCTCCATGGTAGCGTGTTATTCAATGCAGTGTTTGTTCAGAGAAGGAATGCTTGCTGTACAGGGATTGAGAACTACACATAGCACATGAAAGGGAATGAGTCGAGTACATCAATTTTGTATGTTATCAAAGGAAAGTTGGAGGAAAGCCTATAAAAGGGATGTCACGTCAGCCATGACAATGTAGGATTTTTTTTATACAATGTATAACAGATATAATTTCCATTTCTCTTGTGGAATCATCAGTTATATCTTTAGTAATAGAACTCTAGTGGCCTAAGGGGATATCTTTCAAGAAGAATGAGCAGAGTGCAGCTGAAGGCTTTCTTAATAGAAAACTTTGAAGCTGTATTTGCTATCCCATAGGCATTCTTGTCAGCTGCATCAGCTTTTGACAGTGTGGGAGGTATCTGTTCCCTGCAGGGGATGCAAAGTAGGGAAAATAATCTGAGGGGTGTTTACAGTGTCATGGATCAGCTTGCAGGAATAGGCATCCTATAGATATATTACTGATTCTGAGGGTAACCTGCCAAATGATTCCCCAAAACACTTGCCTTGGCACTGCTCCCTAATCCAGCTAGGTATAAACTCTGTTTGCTGTTGAGGGCTCCATATGTGAAAGGAGACCTACTGCTTGTTCTTATTCTCTCACGTGATTGCCACCTCCCCTTTGGAGATCTCAGAGTTATCAAAATAAAAAAAAATGTAATAATGCAGAAGAAAGATGTTGTACATAGGACAAATACAGGAAAACTAATGAGTACAAGTGGGCAGAAGGTGTTGATTTGTTTTGAAATTAGAGTGGGAGTATCTATCAAATTCTATGGGAGGATCAGACGATAAAAAAAAAGTCTTCAAATGGAGATGGGAGAAGAATCAAAGAAATGGCATTAAAGGAAGACTGAAAAGATTTTTATTTTATTTTATTTCTCCAACTATTACTAATTTAATACCTGGCTTTCAGTGCAGGCTACAAGCTGATTTGTTTAAGAAACCTGTGGGTGATGGGGCTCRTGAGATTTAGTGGTGCTGGGAAACACTTGGCAAACTTGCTGGTTTCAGCTCTGTGGTTATGTTTGCAGAATTCATTATTGGGTTTCATCAATGTCTTCAAAACTACCTGCTCTGATGATATCCCTAAAACAGGAGCAGCGTGGCAGCTGGTGCCCTCCTAGCTTGTTKGCTGTATGAGCAGTGAGTCGCTTGGTTGTTTATATCCACCTGTTGTTCATGCAGAGTTGGTTGTGGCAATGAYTTGCCCCTCTAAATATGGGCTGTATTCGGGAACTAGAAAGTGGCTTTTTTAGGTGTCAATTCTGGTTCTTCTCAAACAAATACAGCACTCCCAGGTTGATTTGAAGGTTTTCCCTTCACAGCCTCGCAGAAAACTGGCAGCAGCAGGATGATGCGGTCCAATTTTCTTAAGTTTGGCCRTGTCTGGAGGAGAATTTGCTTCTAGCAAACAAGTAGCTCTAGATTTCAGTTTTTTTTTCCACGTGGTACTCTTCTTTAGAACACAGCTATGTGTTTGTTGTTCATTAATGGTAAGCTGGATAAACTCACTTAAAGCTCAATGCAACATGGCCAAATGCTAGCTCTATTTTTATATGTTCTATGTGCACAGTATCCTGTTGTGAGTTGTAACGCTGACGTGATTTTTGTTCTAGTTATGGCTTGAATTTAGAAGGCTTTTATCACTTGAAAGCTCATGTGCTTCCCCAGACAATGTAGATAAGGAGGTCTCTGCAGGTAGGAGAACACAATTTGGACRTGAAGGGGAGGAGAGCCACCAGTGGCAAGATCAAGTCCAGAACGTGAGCTTCCACCTGGGGAAATGCAGAAACAGCAGAGTTCATTACTGGGAAATTCTGAAACAGCAGAATTCGTTACTGAGAGGTTGCATTTGAAAGGTTTTTGCATCTTCTAACTTTTTTTTTTTTTTAAACTTAGGGGATTTCTGCTATCCTGTCTTTCAGTTGTCAAATGCAGTCTCTCTGTGGCTTATATCTCATTCTAAAATTTATTAATTTTTAATGATGTGAATGACTACAGTTGATTTCATTAGATTAAACAGTAGTGCTGGAGATGCTTGTGCTTGACTGTTGCTTTATTTATGTATTTATTTTCGAGATTTATGTTCCCTTCCTGCCCTCTTCCCCCTCCTCCACTTTGACTTTCATGTTCCTAGAGTTGTTCTGCATATTATTTCTGAAAACCTACGTATTATTTTCTCTTCTATGTAGTTAAGGCACTGATGTTTTTTTTTAAGGACTTTGAACCTATTTTATGCTTTTAGTTTTATTGAGGAAACACAAGACAGTGTTTTTATACTGTCCCAGAAGGTTATTAAAGGTTAGAGAGTTTTATTTGGTATAGTAATGCTGGTGTACCTTGCTGTAAATCTGCTTTTTCGTTTTCTGTTTGAGTCAGGATGTGAGCAGCTTCTCGCATCTAATTGTACGAACCTGCTCCTGCGTCTCAAACACAGTGAAAAATCGTTTACATCTCTAATACTCTTCTGTCTTTGAAACACTTTATAATTTGTTGTGGAGTGTAACTATGAAAATTACTTCACTTTTGTCTATACCAGCACTGAATTGCAGATCTTGAATGAGTAATCTAATGACCTGATCTCCTTCAAGAATTAAATAATTGTCCAATTGTAAATGTCACTTTTTCACAAGTGCTCTRTTTGTTTCCTGAATACTTTCAAAGCTGAATAGTGAAGAGAGGTAGAATACGGTTAGCATCTATATTTTTAGGAGCTTTGGAGGTGAATGGATTTTTGCACAAATTGTTACCTGGAACAGGATAATGAGAACTGACATTAGCTCATGTCATGTTACAGATGTGACACTGTAATCGGAGTGCTTCCAGAGCATGTACACTCAGTCTTTGCTTTGCTTCATCATATTGATAAACCTGATGCCTTAAAAAGAAGCTCATCCCTCTCCAGTTTCCCTTATGTATATAATAACTGTGTTTGTGGGTGTCACTCTAATAATCTTTTGCCCTTTTACTCAGATTCTTTTGTGTGTAATAACTTAGCAGTTTCATTTCCTCATTCTTTSCAAGTTAATGTTGAATGCTATAGGTTATATAAAATGAAATATTTTTGTTTACATTAAATGCTGTCAACGATGTTGTTGAATCAAATAATGAATAGACACAATTTTAAAAGAGATTTTTCCCAACTCTTTAATTCAGTGATGGAGGGTCAAGAATATTAAGTACCTGGAAAGCAGTGCTCACAGCTGTTTACTTCACGTGGTTTGCTTGATCTCAGATCTTTTTGATGTTGCTGTCTTTTTGGCATGTACTGATATTTTAGCGCACATAAAGATTTAAGTCGGCTTAAGGAAGACTAAGTTGTACAATGGTTGCAAGTTACGTGGTGCAGTTCTGGGGTGAAAGACATCTTAGAAGGCCCATGAAAATGTTGAGTGARGCTTAATTCCTTCCTGAATCCTAAACACCAAGCTAGACTCCTGGGGCTGCTGTGGTTTACAAGGCTTAAAAGCATCTGTTGGTCTTCCAAGGTGCATCTGTCTTGAAGGAAAAATAAGCATGCAGGAGAGTTTGAGCTAGGTGATGGATGTAGTGAGAGAACCTCCTCCCTGTTTCTCTTTGCTCTTTCCCTCACCTTGTGCATCTTGTAGCTTCTTAAGACGGTAGGTAGCATGAGAGGACCTACAGACGTGAGTGGTGGCTGTTTTGTCACTCTCAGTGTTTTGGCAGTGAAGAACCTTAAGGGAATATTAGCTAGTCATTTCTGGTTTCTTAGTTCTCAAAAGCTTTTGGCAGACTTTGGAATTCACGCAGATCTTTGTGTGCATGGGCATTATTTTTTTTGTAAAAGTCAACGGAATCCTTGACTTACCTCCTTAAAATTTGCCTTTTGGTGCCCAGCCTTTCCAATGTTGTTGTGGCTCTATTCCCATGAATCCTAGGAAGCACAAGTATAAATATAATTTAAAAAAAAAAAATGCAAATACAGGTCCCGAGTAGCTTGTTTTAATTGTTATTCTAAGATCATTGGAGCCTGCATTTCTTGGTAGTGTTGCTATATTAAGTTCTGATAGCTTTAACAAAGCTTTGTTTATTAGTTCAAGTTAAAGCTAGCAAAAAAAACCTACTTTGACTTCTTGTTACTCTCCAAGAAAGAAAAGCGTTCAACTGTTTGTAACTGAAGAGCATCATAAGCAAAGTTGTCTGGTTTAGGTTTTTGTGGCAAATTGGGCTCTGTTTCAGGACTGAGAAGGCTTGAGGTTTGTGCGGTCTTCACTCAGTGCAAGTCTATAGGGGTGGTAGAGGGGAATAAAACATGTTTACAGTGGAAAATAACTTGCAAGATTTTTTTTTTCTCTCTYTGTGGAAGGACTACTGCTGCTCCATAATAATGAGAAAGTTGCAGCTATTTTAAGCCTGTGATGGAGGATGCCTTTGGATTGTTCTTGGCAATATTGCCTTGGCAGGTTGCCAGAACCTGCTTCTATAATTTGTCAGAAAAATAATATTATAAAGGGAAATATTTAATGTTCATTTTAAAAACAGCTTTTGAAAATATTTGCTCCTTTTATTTAAAGGAAGCCACCTCTCTGAGGGTACATCCTTGATTGTCAGTACTTTGAAAAGAGAACTTGATCTTATCTGTTGCCCAAAGGCTGGATGGGGCTTTGGGAAGTCTCTTGTTTGGCCTCTTTCTGGAAGCAGGGTCAGCTCTGAGTTCAGACCAGGTTGCTCAGAGCTTTTACTCATCTGGGTTTTAAGAGCATCTCAGGATGGTGATTGCAGAACTTTCCCGGGTCTCTCTTTCACTGCGTGGCTGTCCTCATGGGGGAAGAGATCCTGTCTCCAAAGTGCCGGGTGAAGGGCTGTAGTCGCAGCCTCACTTTAGTGCCTGGTACAATCCAGGACACTGTGGCCCCTGGTGCTTGTGCATCCTCTATGGCTTTAGTAAAACTGCTTTCTATCCCTGGTGGAGAAAACGGAGGCATCTGTGTCCAGCAAGGCTGCTTTGTGCCTTTGGAGTCACAGCACAGACCCCTCCAGAGCCCAGGCAGCTTCCTGAAGGGTGTGCAAAGGGGGACTACAGAGGTGCCGTCTGGACTGGGAATATGAGCTTTTTCCATGTGCAACACCAGGAAATGCTTTAAAAGGTTAATTCTGAGTCACGCATTTCTGTCCTTAGTCAGTACCATTTAAAAAAAAAAAAAAAAATCTGAAAAGAGCCTTTTTATTGAAGCGTCCCAAGGCTGCACAGCGCGGMAGGCAGCGCGCTCCCCCTCCTGGTGGGTTCTCTGAAGCGTCCCTTGAGCAAGTGGGGGAGATGGGGGGAGAGAAGAGGGGGCTTAAATGCCCAAGTACTGCAGATCTCCTCTTTTCTCCTCTCCTGTTTTCTTTATCTTCCCCAAACCCTTGAATGTATTGAGAATCTTCTGAGTTCAAGAGCTATATAATAACTGTATTTGTTCCTAGTTCCAGGTTTGTTCCTTTTTTCTCTAATGAAATTTTTTAATATATATACTCCAAGTAGACTGTTTCCTAGTATGTATATCCTGTCACTTAAAACAAGCTGTGTAATTTCTGTTGGCCTGACTAGCAATAGTATTCAAACTGAATTATAAAATACAACTGGAGTCACATTAATCTGTATTATAAACACAGCCTTTGTAGCTCAAAGCCTGAGCTACAGTCATGTAATCTTTTTAATTGGTGCCATTTTGCAGAATACTCTTGCAAGCCCTTGGTGTCTACCCACAGACTTTCAGTGYCTAAACATCTCCTGTAAGCAATATGTAGTCCTAGTGGAAGTTTTAAGTCTCCAATTTGTGCTTTCTCATTAGATACCCATTATGGCTTCGTCATCAACMCCTAAATATAATTCAAACTCTTTGGAGAGCTCCTCAATTAAAAGGGTGAGTGTAACGTATTTTTCATGTTTTTAAATTGAATGTTGCAGAGATCATCACCTTTCGTATTTAAATCCAAAATTGTTTATTTTTGGATGGCACTTTTCTTGAATGTGAATATTTACTTTTATTATTCACATTATTATATTTATTATTTAAATAYGGTCAACCAAGTAAGTTTAATATATTTCAATGTGCTTGAGAAAAATAATCTTAAGTTATGAAACCAATTCTAATATACTAATCTGTTGGTATTTTTGCTTTCTACATTGAAATTTTCCATAGATTTGTTGCAATTTTGGCAAATCTAGGCTATACAAAAGTTACGTAGTGCAGCTGAGTTTTATCTAGTTGTGTGGCTGGCCCAGTTTAAAAATGTTGATATGTAGGGGGAGTGTTCACCTTAAAGCCAGCTAAAAGATTAATCTCTGCTTTGGGCTGCTATGAGGTGAAGTAAAATACCACCTCTGTGCCAGAACATACTCTAAAGGTTTAAATATTTTGAAAACAGATCTTAAAAACCAAGATTAACCTTTTTAGTCCTTTTYTAATAAGTACTGAACATGCAAAAATCACAAATAAGTAAATTATATGTGGTGGTTGTGAATGTATTGCTCAAGTGATTTTGTTTGATTTGTTTTCTAAGCTGAGCAAACTTTTTTTTCCAGGAAAATGTAAGATAAAAAAACTTCTCTGGCACTCGTGGTATATAAATTTAATTCCAGTTTAATGCAACTTAATTATCCTGCAGGAAGGAGAGAAATTAAAGCATGCKCATGTTTCAGCTCTGTTCAATGTTTAATATTTAATAATTGCGGGTTAAGAGAGTAGTGTTTTTTCTCTATGGATTTCATATGTATATTTCTACTGTGAATAAGCCTGATCTTTCAAATACATTCCCTTTAAGATTATTCCATCTGAAAATTAAAACAGTTGCAAATAAAACATGTTCTACTGTTGTACCTCTTTCTCTTTAGACTCTAAAAGAYGGAACTAATTGGGAACAAAATGAGGAAATACCTCGGTTGCCAGGAGAAACTAGAGTTACAGGTAGGAAGTTGTACAATGCAGTTAATGTTGAAGGAGTCTGCCATACATGTGTCTTACTGGACTGTTAATTATTAATACCAATTAATAATGGTATTAATTGGACAGAGTGGTAAGTTGTATTAAAATWTCATATATTTCAAATAATCCCTTTAGAAAATTTAGATTCTTGACTTTCACATGTAGATTCTCTAGTAAAAAGAAATGCCAAGATGTGTGATAATCATATGTACAGTAGCTTGTGTCTAGTGACAAGATTCCCTCAAATGTTTTTGAATTCAAAAGACAGTGCAATATGCCACACGCTGTGCCTTGATCTCTTGCACGTTCGTGTGTAACTGTAGTCCAATCCATAGCTGGGCTACGTGCAGTCTCATGCTTCCTTTACACAACATGACAGGCACTTAACCACTGTGCACTTGGCAGCCCTGACATGTATTAATGCTGTAGCACAAGGAAGATGAATGTATGGCAAGCAGTGCATCCCACTTGGGTTGAGGCTTTTCCTGGAATGGAGCTTTCACTCACAGAAGTTTGTTTATAGAATGCAGCTGAAAGAGGTTGAAAAATTGAAGTGCAGTGATTCTCTTCAGGATAGAGAGTTCCATTAAAAAAATTTGCAACCTGAACTATACTTTAGTGTAGGAGAACTGTCTGCAGAGCGCTAAAAGACATAATATTATCAACAAAAGACTGCTTTTGTTCTGGGATATTAAATGGTGCAGAGCAGTAATCGCAGGAGGCATTTAAGTTGCTGTTCTGTGTCCCACTATCCCACACATGGGGCAAGAATGAGTAGAAAGCAAATGTAACTAGGAAGACTACTGAAATCAAGCAGGAGAGTTTAAGCAAGTTTAGTATTTGAAATGTCCACATTTTGGATGGACAAAATTCAATTTTATACTTTTTCCTTTCTTTCACTTTATTAGAGTGGTTCTTAAGCATGATTAGCTTTATTTTATTGCTGTTTAATTGTTGTGCTTAAATCTGTTTTTATTTCATAATATTGAAGAAATGTTGTATTGCTTTACAGACAAGGATGTAATTTATATGTGTCCATTCAATGGCCCTGTTAAAGGACGAGTGTACATCACGAACTACAGACTGTACCTAAGAAGTGTGGAAACGGTGAGCAGTGTGCCCCCAGTTACTTCCATGGGATGAATTAATACCCCCCATCTTATTGCTGCATTTTATCTACCTAGTGGTCAGTTAGTTTGTTTCTTAGTTTATGGGGCTGTTGGGGCTTGAGGGAATGGTAGTGTTTGATAAGCTGTGGCATGAAAGAATAAAATGAGCTGTTGACCCTTTAATATGTTTAAAGGAAAAAAAAGGATTTAAGATTACTGAATTAAGATCATTCTGGTGGCAACTGACTCTCACCTTTTTTTATTTTCCTACCAACTGTCTTTTGGCATAAAACGTTTGTTTGGTGCATGTAAAAGTGTTCAAACCTGCAGAGTGCAGACTTCCTAGAGATGTTGAGAGGGAAGACTCAGTCAAACCCAGAAACACTCCTGTGTTTTGTTTCCTGTATTTTCCTATCAGATTTCTATTGTAGAGTGCATAAGAGCAGTTTGTCTGAGTTCCTTTTCAGAGTAATCCTTTCCTTTCCTGACTTTTCCTTGTAGGACCCAGTTGTGGTGTTGAATGTTCCTTTGGGTGTGATTTCAAGGATTGAAAAAATGGGAGGTGCCTCAAGCAGAGGAGAGAATTCTTATGGATTAGATATAACGTGTAAAGTAAGACTTTCTTTTAATTCAATACAAGACAATATATGTGCTCTTTTTCTCATCCATTTGTAGCAATGAGAAACCATATACTCCTCACAGCTGCATTTGAAAAGAACCTTTTGGAACTGGAAGCACCTTTTGCATGAAGGGCAGCTTACCATTGTGTCTGTGCAGGTGTTTAGAGACGGATTGATCGTTCCCTAATTGATGAATGGCAGGTCATTTTGCACAGTAGTCTGGTTTGAGAACTGGGCTGGGGAAAGTAAACTGGCATTATTCCTGCACTACTTCATATATTTTATTGGTTCTGAATAAATTTTATTGTTTCATAAACTTTAAATCTTTGAAGAGCCACCCAGTGCTTAAAGGAGTGAGAGGCTTTTGCAAACTGTAAAGGCAGTAAAAAGTTAATGTAACCTCTATCTTCATTATTCTTTTAGTCTTTAAAAAAAAAAGATGAAAAAAATAGGATTATGGGGGGAGTTCCCATTGAATAATCCAGGGTCCTGCCTTTGACTCTTTAGTGGCATATATATGTACAGCCTGTTTATTCTCAGTAGTTAATGTACACATTTTGCCTGGTTATTTTCTCTTCCCTGACACTAACTAACTGAAAGGAAAAAAAAAAGCAATGTAGCCTAGTCAGATTATTAGCAATGTTTTACTTTGGAAACATGGAGTAACTCTGCTCCCACAATCATTCAATAAGCCGTGAAACTTCAGTGATTCAGGTAGTCGCTTGTGATGACTTAATATCAAAGCAGTGTAACTCTATTTTCGCTACACAGCATGTGAAGCAGCTATTTGTAAAGTCATAAGCTCTCTCCTATTTCATGGAATAGGGAGATAAAACTGAACATTCACAACAGTTTGAAGTGTGTGGCAAGCAGATGCTAAATCATGTTTAGAGTATAAAATAGCATTTATACATCAAATAAAAGTACCTTGCTGCTTTGCTTCTTTTAAAAGATAATGTCATTGTTCTAGGATATGAGAAACTTAAGGTTTGCATTAAAACAAGAAGGGCACAGTAGAAGAGATATATTTGAAGTCCTCACAAAACATGCTTTTCCCCAGTCACATAACTTGGTAAGTTGTCATTTATTATTGATTTATCTTAATGCAGAATTGCTGCCTAATAGCTTTAGCTGCTTAATTTACTAACAGAGAGCATGACTGACTAAAAAGGATAATTGCATAATCTAGTGTTAATATAAACTGTGCAGAACTAGTGGTTTTGTTTTACAGGTTTAGAATTCTTTTGTCTCTGTACTTGTAAAATTACTGATGCAATATGCTGTTCTTAGTGTACAGTAAGCATCCTCTGAACTGTACAGCTTGCTTTCTTTCCTGAAAAACAACAGATAGTTATGTTCCCTAATCAGAGTAGTAAAATAGTATTTGCACGGTTTGATTTCTTGAAAGCCTTAAACCTTTGGACAATCTCCAAGGCAATTATAAATGTGAAACACTAAGAGTTTTACTTTAGGACGAGTAGACATTGTAAGCCAAGTTGTTTTGTTGACAGTTATTGATGAATAATATAACCAGTAGATAATAATATAATGAATTTACACAGGCTTATGGCAGGGAAAACATCTTATGGAAGGAGCTGAGCAGCGAACAAACTTAGGAGACAGTGATCTGTTGTTGTTTTGCCAGAATCAGTGTGTAGAACTGGATGGGTCACTTTGACATATCTTTGCTAAATGCTTTAGGTTGTCTTCTGTAAAATTAATTTCCTATTTTATTGTGTTCCATTTAAGCTAGATGTATGAGTACTTTTTCACCAAATATTGGAGGCTTATGCTTTGAATTTGAACTTTGTTCACAGAATTTGACTACATGAAATTGCAGCAAGAATCTTATTTAATTCTCCAAATATATATATAAGTATATGGGCTATGCTTTGTAAACATTTTCTTGGCATTCTGTGTTCCAATACTCTGTAGAATAGAAGCATAAGGGAAAATAAGTGTTTTTGTGGGAATATCTTGTAGTGTTGATGAACAGCTCTTACAAAATGAAACCGGAAATTAGGACCCTAGACTAGTCTACCCTGGCACCGTCAGGTCTGAATATTTCCAGTGAAGGAGATTCCACCACTTCTCTGTGTTATGTCTTCCAAAGCTCAATTGTTGTCATTTTTTTTTCTAACATCCCAATGGAATTTCCCCCTGTCCCGTAGACAAGAGCAACTTGTTTATTAGCTCTTGTCCTGTCTCTGCATCCCTGTGAAGACAGTGTCACAATCTTCTCTGTAATTACAAGACTGTGCATAGAGCCCCCTCAAACTTCTCTCCTTAAGGATAAAGGCATTAATTGCTATTCTAATAACATCTGATAACAGAATGTTTTGGCAGAACACCATTGTTTAGTGCTCGGGTGATCAGAAAAGGATTTGGAAATGATATACAGAGAGGAAATGAACAGAGGTTGACCAAAAAGAAGGTGGAAAAGTCTTTTCAGTACTGGATAGTTCAGAGGAAGGGATTATGTAAGCTGAAGAATAATACTGGTCTTGAATCTAATAAGTAAAAAGAAATAAAATTTCAAGATAAAAAATTACAAACTTTCAGAAGGTAGTTGGAAAACAAATCAGTAGTAATAGCCTGTGGCTGAATGATTTTTCTGTGTCCCATGTGAGGGGCTTGAAAGGAATCTTCATTTTTTTTCCTTTTCATATATTGCAAGAAAGATTCAATGCATCAAACATGAACATGTGGTCAATAACTTTGGTACATGTAAATATTTCATCTTTAAAAGAAATATGAAGCTTTATGCTCGTTCTCCATGCTTCTGGAGCTATGATTACTGACTTCAGTAAGCTGTGAGATAGCAAGGAGTGTAGCATAGGTCACTATGGTTTAAATAATGATCTTTGCTCTACTAAGTGAATTATGAAACAAATTCTTACATATTAGGAATTTAGAAATAGACACCAATTTCTGATTTAAAATTTCTGGTTTTCTTTGGAGATATATTTTGGCTTCTCCTACAGGTTATAGTATTGAATATATTGTAGATGCTTCGAGTCTGCTATTCTTTAACTCCATTGTATTAGACTTCCTTATCAGTTTGTTGCCAGGACCATTTTCTGAAATATTGTAATGATGACAGTAAATGACCTGTTTTCGCTTCCATTTGTTATGCATTAAAATTTATAGGTAGTAGTTAAATCAGACTGTTGAACTTGAATAATAAGCAATTTACCTGGCTAAATTCCACTAAATGCAATCCCTTCAAGATGTCCTTTAAGAATAATTGCTGAATACATTTTTCTTTACAACGACCAACTTAAAGAGAGCTGTTGTCGCAAATGGAAAATAACAGTTTATCGTTTCAGCTTCTTTTCATTATTCTTGTGTCTTTTGGCAGCCTAAGTTGTTAGAGGTAGAGGGGCATTCCTGTTTTCTTGGTTTGAAGGAAACTAAATACTGTTGAAAAAGTTGTTCACAATAGCGTTTAGGTTGAAACATCTGGTCCAAAAAGACATAGGACTCCATGTCCCCTTTGTGTATCCTGTCAAACTCTTCATTCTGTTTTCCAGGTTAAATGGAAAGTTGCATCATTTCCATGCTGCCTGGCAACCCACACTTAATGCCACTGTTCACTAAAAAAGGCAGAGCACTTAAATTACGGCTATGGACAACCTAGCAGAAGGGGCCTGTTTGTCTTGACTGAGTTGGTAATTAGTATTGTGCTTAGACAGTCTTCACTCCAATCATGATATCACCAGCTTTGGGTGTGCAAAAAGATTTTATTTCATTAATTGGTGCCTTTAAATTTTTAAATTTTCTTTTGAAGTGCGTTAAACTTTAGAATTCACCTACAGAGGTTTGCATGCTTGAATGTGGACAAATTAGGTTATAATTGAATTGTAAGTGTCCTTTGTAGGATTGTTTTATGATATCTAACCCAATTACAGAGCTGGAAATAACATGGTGATGAAATGTGAGCTTATATTAGGCTTTGTCATGAAGTGCAGTGTTTGTCTAGTGATGGTTATGAGTAATGTGTAGAATAGTACGCGTCCTTCTTGCCTTTGCACACTTTAAATCTGCTAAGGCATTATTGTAAAGCCTGCACTACTTTGAATGCAATGTTGTATAAAGATTGTGCTCTGGCTTCACGTCATGGCTGGGTAAAGATGGGACCTCTGCTTCTAAAACACTGAGCTCTTGTTTTTCTCTGTTCTCCCTCTTGCAGCCTTCAGCCATGCGGTTGTTTCCTCCTCTTATGCCAAACTGGATGTTATATAATCACAAAAAGTAAGCCAGTGCGGCTCACTAACCCAGCACAAAATATTGTCATCTTGAGTTAATCTTGTGCTGTTTTTAGTGAATTGAGCAGACTTGGTTTGAAATCGCTGTGCATCAAAACTGGGATTTGGGGGCGGGAAGGTGCAAAAGGGAGCAGGCAGGAGAGAATCRAGGGGGGCAGCCCCCTTGTGCAAGTGCTGAATGGTCGCTTGGGTCAGACCACGCTGTGGAACTGCAGCCCTGCTCCTCAGCTGGTTTGGCAGCACGGGTGCTTCTGCACCCGCAGTGGTGAAATGGTACAGGACAGCGAGGCTTTAGGCTGATACTTAGCTGACAGAACCTTATGTTTAAAGCTGCTCCCAAGCAAGAATAATTTTAGGGGTGCCTTGCTTCTCTTCATCCCATTCTCTGACAAATAGATGAATAAATCCTGAAAGAATATTTCTAAATGGACTGTATTGTTCCTTTTTATTTCCAAGAGTTTTATCTCTCCCTTTCCCACTACATGGTGGTTTGAGAGCCTATAAGAAATTCGAAGTCTGTTCGAGCTTCTCCTCAGTGGCTCAGCATTGTGCTTGCTTCCATAAGCTGGCTCTTGGCTCCCATCACTTTGAGTATAGGTCAGCTTCAGATCTCCCTGAATCACTTGCATCATGTAAAATCTGATAGCTCCCCTGACTGACACCTTGGCTGATAGAGTGCAAACAGCTGCTATCCCCAAYCCGCTTTTGCATTTGCAAGCTTAAGCTAGGTGGAAGAAAATCATTGCTGTGACAGTGTAAAACCACGTAAATGTTCAGTAGCCCCACAAAAGATGTGATATATTTAGCGTCTTTAGTCTAGTTTCTGCACAGCAGCTGCCTCACTTCCTGATCTTGAAATGACATGTCATCTGTAATAATATTCACCACCGTCATACACAATACATTTGTTTCCAGCAGTGCAGGAAATGGTTTGGATGAGATACACTGCTAACCATACTGACTTCCACCTTCCCCACCCTCACTCACCCTCTTCTGAGGATTTAAAATACAAGAGAAGAATCGGATGATGCCAGTGTTGCTATTGGATTTGCAGAGATGACGGACAGCAGTGAAGTCTGGCACAGGTGCCCGTCTGAAGCAGTGCTTGGTTTTGCAAACATTGCTGTGACTTGAAGTTTTCTTCCAAATGACTTTCATCAGTCACAGTAGAATAATTGTGGAAGACGTTAATTATGTAAATGTTGCAGTGTCTGATCTTAGTTTTCAGATAAGACATTTGTAACTGGCTCATATAATGGTTCCGTATTAAAGCCAGCTTTATTTTTAGACACACTGGGAAGCTGACGGCTTTTCACCAAGTAAAAGTTTAGTGATTTATGCTGTATAAGAAGCCTAAACCAGTAAGAAGTAGAGAAAACAATTGGCTCTGCCAATTTTTTAACACTTTCTTGTTTGTCTGCTTTTTAAATTTTGTATAAATATTGGTAGAATATTTACTAAATAATAGGTACTTTTAGGTATTTATGAATATATAGAATTATGTTCAAATAATAATTGGATTAACAATAAAATATAACATTCTGAATATTAACATAACTGTTTTTAAATGTACTTCTTGACAGGCTGTGCTGTCAAATCACAACTGTTCTTATATAACTGAGAAATATTGTGCTATGAACATCTAGCATAACCCATGTTAATTTTTATATGCAAAACAGTGGAAATAAATGTTAAAGGCAAGTATTTAGTCTGTGGGARGATTGAAGAAGAGATCGGAAATTTGGGTTAGCACCTGCACATGAGGAAACAGAATTACTTACACAGTAAAGCATAATTTACCAAAAARTGTTAAAAGCTTGAAGACCTTTAAGTGCAGTTTCTTCTACTTTTTGGCCTGTGGACCTGTAGTGAAATTGGTGCTTTCATTCTGTGCACAGAGATTTTAATTTAAAAATTCTTGAATTTGCTTGAAGTCCTAAATGACTTTCTTCAGTCTGACTGAATCTGGCATTGGTGGGATAAGACAAGATTGTTCTTCTCAGCATAATAGTAATAATAATAATATATTTCCCTTATGTCCCAGGATGTTACGTTGTGTTTGAGCTGATTGAAGCAAGTGCTGCCTGGTTTGAAAAGGCTGCCCCGCGTTGCCGGCGGCTCGTTGCACGGCCAGCACGTGCCCAGTGTGCAGCTGGAGCACAGCAAGAGTCAACAGAGCCCAGATGTGTGGGACTGATYGTGGTGTGTGGGACAGCTGTGCTCAGTAGCACTGGAAATGGTGGCAGAGCCTCTTGCTTTGAGCCCGGGGTGTGAGTTGATCTGGGCTTAGTGAAAGGCCATGGATTCGGACTCATTAGGAGGAGGGTGTCAGCTCAGGCTGGCTAGTTCCCTGAGCAGGTTGTCTGTGCTGAACTCGGAGCTGCTGCTGATTACCTTGCTCAGCCTGCTTAACCAGAGCTGGCCTAGCTGCCTGTACAAACCAAGTGTTTTTTGTTGTTGTTTGTTTGGCTTTTTTAAAGGGTATATTCAGAGTTTGAACAAACCTTTTACCGTCTACTTCCTGCAGAGATTGTTCTGACCTAAGTGTGTGCATGGAGGCTTTTTCTTTTCAAATTTCTAGCCATTTCTCTCTTAATTTGGACACATCTACTGGCTCCAGTTCATTTAATTCCTGAGGAAGTAGGCTGAGCAGCAGGAGCTACAGTATTTTGTTAGGGCGAAGGAATGAAACTGTGGTGGGAAGTCAAGGAGTGTGTGGAGCAATCAGAGTGGAGGCCATGATGGAGGCCCAGAGTATTTGAAGTGTTGCTGAGGAAGACAGAGGATTGAGCGGGGAAGTGTCAGAGATTTGGAGGGAAGGAAAGGTACGAAGTGGAGTTGGCTAAGCTCTTCTTATAGTTGGGCACTTGAAAGACCTGTCTGTGGTGCTGCTGCACGAGAAGTCAGCAGGGGATTGTCTCTTTGCAAGGGCATTGAAGTTCCTGTAGCTGCCTCTGTAGTTTGCTGCCGACCTTCCTCTTCCCTCCACACCCTGGAGAATATAAATATCGGCCTTGCTGGCCTATGCAAATGTCTATATGACATTTCTAAAGTATCTTATGCTTCCAACTCTTACGTTGTGTGATAATGAAAATATAAGCAGAATGTGTTTTAAGTGGCAAGCTTTGGTCTTCTGTTCCATTTGTTTGTTGCACTGCAAAATGGCATTCAGACTGCACTGAAAAGACTGTGCATCTGAAAGGCTTAATAATGCTAAGTTGAAGCATACAAGAATGTAAATAACAATCGTTTAACATGTGCTCTTGGATAGTTTAGGGTATAAGTAGAAGTATGTGGCTAATTAGTGAGGATATGCAGCTTACCTACACTATAACAAACTCTTCTGACATCTAATGTATTTATCATATAAATATGTCATTGCAATAGAGTTTATTTGGTACTCAGAATAACAAAATGTCCAATTCAACAACAACAACAAAAAATTTGTAGGAATTACTTCATATTTCTCATTATCTTGCTTTCCAATGAATAAAAGCAAGGTGCAAATGTGTGTTAAATCTGACTTGTACATGCAGCAAGAAATTTTTTTTCCTAACATGTCTCTTARGTTTGTCTAAGTAGAAGATTCTTAGCATTAAAATGGCTGTGAACATGGGTTAGTAGCTATACTGAAGTTGCATAGTAATTTGACATTAGAAGGAGTGGAATACGTATAAATGGATGTTGAATATTTTAAATATTCTTTCTTYTACTCTGACTTGTGCTGTGCCGTGCTGGAGTATGATGAGAGGAAATTTTATGTTAATCTAATGAGCTGCTTAAGTGGAGATGAGAATATGAAGAACTTAGATTAAGAAATTATTTCAGATATTTTTGTATGGAAGTATTATAGAATTGTCAGACTGGAAAAAGAAGCGTTTTGCCCTTCATATATTGCAATATATTTTTGCCGTGAGAACTAGACCTAAGGTGGGCTGGGGATGTTGCCCTGTTTTAAACTTCAGCACTGACCTCTGCACTGAAGTCCAGMGCTCTTCACAGAATATTTATTCCTTGAAAAAGAAAAAGCCTTAAGTGAGGCAGATGTCTGTGTGAGGCCAGGGATTGTACCTTCTGCAACAAGTAAAACTTTCAATATTAATTAGACAAACTATACTGTTTCTACACACAATGCATATGTATCCATTGTATTTGTATTGTAATTGTTGCAACTTGATCAACTCTTCCAGAAGAAAATGACCAGTTTTAATCTTCACATTTACAAATACTGTTCTTTTACCAAAAATAGACTATGTGCTTAAATGAATGTTGGAATTCCTAGACTGCTTTCAAAAATTCTCTTCCAGAATTGCTCAGATAAAAATCCTAACCCAGGCTTTGCTCCCTGTGTGCTCACATTCCTTGTACTACTCCGTTATTTTTAGACCACARCAAATTTTGCTGATTATTCCATGCAAATCATGACACTTCCTTTTTTTTCTCAAGTAATCTGGGTAAAACATGCATTACCTGGAATGTTAGTCTAGCTGGTGGAACGAAGTTATCAGATCTAGTAATTGTGAATTCTGTGATTCTGGAAGTGTTTGTAGCAGATGTGAGAAAGTTGCTGTAGTKAAGTGCAAAGCAAGGTCTGAATGAAGACTGCCCTTGCATGGTAGGGGAACTCTTAGACAAGCATAAATAAAATTAACTTTTTTTTTTTAAGTGAAAACAAAATATGCTTTTCCATGTGATCTTATTGTGAGTTATTGGTAAAATATTTATCTCCATTTTGGAGCAACACCTTTTTTTAATCTGCAAAATTTATTCTATTGAACAGCTGTCACAGTGCACTGTAAATTGGTATATTTTACATATCAGGGATTAAGCTGAGCGATCTCCACAAGGAAATTTCCATAAAATTACAACTTAATCCTGCCTTTGAGACATCTTTTAAGTGATCTGTTAGGATTCTAGTACTCCTGTTTACTGCTGTTTTAAGATTTTTCTCTTGGCCTCTTTAGTTCTTGAGTGAATTCTTAGCATAGTTACTATTTGGGATACAGGAAATTCCTGGGGGAAGGGAGGTTGCATGTAGCTGTGTATTAATAGCTCAGCAAATGAGCTGCATCTGCTGCTTTACATGGTGACCTTCCTGGTTTGCTATATTCTGCCATCGTTGGAGTTTTTCTACTTCTGATACCTGCATCCATTTAAAGTTTTTTTTTTCTGATCTAGAAAGCTTTTAGATACCTCCYTTCGCCCCACTTGATTGTAGATTGCTGGGTGGGGAGTGTTTGTCATGATTAGTTACACTGAAAGGCTGGTGCCTTAAGAAAAGGAATGGGGAGTCTGAAGGCATAGCCAGGGAATGCTTTGTGTACATGAAAAATTTGACAATACATGTACTTGTTAGTGAATGCTGATTTAAGTTACAAACCTATTTACCAAATGTATTAGGATAATGTACCTTGTATATCTAATAACCTCAAATTAATATAATAGGAGCTACTAAAATTTGTTTCAAAGAGAAGTAGAGTTGAACCTAAAGGAGACAAGGAAGTTATTAGGAACCCTGGGTKAGAATTCTGTATCGGATATAAGTCTCAAAACTGGACAACAAAACAATAAAAGTAGGTAGTGTAACCATCACTGTCATATTCTGTTTCACTTTCATTGACAGTCTGATACTCAGTTTCACAAYAAATCAGTTTTTCGTCAGTGAGAATAAATTGGACAAGGGATGCAGAAAGATAGCTGTAATAGTAATGAAGAGCAATTAAAACTTCTAAAGTTTCCGTTTAACAGCTAATATTTTGCAATAGTAGAAGCTGTACCTAAGGAAGAGCTGTTGGTGCTGTGTCGTACATTTGGGGAGGAAACAAAGTATGGAGAACAGACCAATAAAGCCATTTTATCTCTATCAGATTTAAAGGGGATAGGCTGAGGTTGCCAGGATAGGGTCCTGTTTTTTGGCAGCTCTTGGGGCATAATTGCTGATGAACCCTCATAGTTYGTTGCAATTTGATGTAATAAGTTCCTTTTGCTTTCTATAGCCTTTTTTTGCTTTTGCAAATGAAGAAAAGTTTTCTGAAAACGGATGGATGGTGTATAATCCAATGTGTGAATACAGGAGACAAGTAAGTTATTAAAGCAACAGTTGCCCAGTGTTTTCTTAGCTGTAAGATTTGTCGCTATAGTTTAACTTAGCAGCTCTTTTGTGGAGAAAGCTGAGAAATGGAGAAAGCTGAGAAATGGAGAAGACAGAAATGCAAGATTAAAGAAAAAAACAAGGTGGAATAACAAACACAGAATATTCCAAGTTAGGAAATGAGAATGTTACAGAATATTAAAATATTAGAAATATATTTAATAGAAGTTTATATGAAAAATAAGAACCCTTGAATTATTTTCTCCGTAGTTCTTAATGGACTAAGGTGTATCCAGACTTCTACRTAATCTGTTTGTTTCAAGGTTTAGGGACTCAAGAACCTCCCCCCTATAAAGTAAATACACCCACCTAAAGCCTGGTTTTAAACTTGGAATCATATCACACTACAAGCAAGAAAAGGTTATGATCCAGTTTCGTCTCTGTTTCAGGACTATCTTTTTTTTTTCTGAAAGCAGAATGGAAAGGTGGCTCTCTTTGAGAGAGGAAGGGAAAACAATTTTCTTGCCTTGGTCTGAGGGTTAAAGAAACATCTGCTAGTTTCTAAACTTGCAGTGAAAACACGGTTGTGTGTAAGGAGGTGGATTTGATCTAACTGCATAGCTGTGGAGCATCAGCAAAGTGGCCTTTTGCATGATCTTGTAATCTTCTGTTTTGAATCATCCTTACTTTAGGTAGTCGGGTTAAATTGGTAGGTTGTTGCCACCATGTGGCCATAGTACTGTGTTAAATTCAAGAACAGAGCTATTCAATGTATGCTTGGCTATATAAGATGAACAGCTTTTTTGCTGCATTTTAGGGGCTGCCCAATGAACGGTGGCGAGTGACTTTCATTAATGAACACTATGGACTGTGTGACACATATCCATCACTCCTGGTAGTGCCATATAATGCAACAGATGACGACCTCAAGAAAGTGGCTGCCTTTAGATCCCGAAACAGAATCCCAGTGAGTATTATATAATAAATTTTGACGTACTGTGAAAGTACTTTGAAGTGTGCATAGAAACCATGCTCTGCTGAACACGACGCAGTGCTTTTTTGGATTTGGTTGCGACAAAACAGGTTGAACAGGCCGATTTTACTGCTCGAAACTAGTATGAGGGCCAAGCTTTGCAGTTTCCCCTACAACAATCTCTCTTTCTGACTTTGGTTTTTAACTTTCCTTTTCTAGTAACAACCGCTGGCACTGCAGATTCCCCTTTCTTAATGAAGTATGAGCTTTAGGCTGCCGTCTGTGGTAGTTTGTTGACTTAACTTTTATTCCCACGGTCAGTCCTAAAACAAAAATTCCTGTGTAGTCTATGTACTAAGTTCCTGAGTTTGTTTATTTCAGTGCTGTAAAATATTAAATAGTAATGAGTTTAAGATAAATCCTTGTAACTTAGGTGTGTCACTGTAGCTAGAATTCCTTGAGATATCTTTATGTAGCAGCTCTGGAAATAAATGCTTTACAGCATTGCACATAACACTAATTTCTAGTACAGTACAGTTTTTAATCATTTTTAACTTGACAAACTCGAAAGAGGTGTTTTTTTCTTAGCCAGTGTGAGCCAGTGCCTCAATTCTCAAATACRTTCAAACAAATGTGATGAAAAATACCTACTAGATTTTATTTACTGACAAGGTAGGGTGGTTATGCATTTACATGCCCATGTTTATCACCTGGGTGTATCATCTCCAACTATATGGCAAGGCTTTTGTATGGTCTGTACAGTGTGAATCACCTCCTTAGTAACAGTGATTTTACTCTTGTCAGGAAATAACCAGTCATTGGCTATCATGCAAACTGACACTTCTGGTTTATAGATGCACAAGCATGTGTTTCAGTAGTGCTTGAATTATTTTGTCAGACTTTTTTGAAGTCTGACACACAACTTTATCAATTGCTGAGATTCTGCTTTCTTAAGAGTTTTTCAGAATAAAGCTGGATTTTTTTTGCACTACTTTTTGGGCTGCTTCTTTGTCATTTCTTGTGCTTTAATCTGTTTCCTGCGCTGCACACTATGTCCTCTTCTGGTCAGTCCCCTCTATCTAAGAAAAACAAAAAAGCATGCATTCTGCTCCGTTAGCTACTATTTGTAAGGAGGACAGGAAAACAAAAGGCATTTCTAAGTGAAGGACAGATAATTAGACTACTGCAGGAAGGTTCAACTTTAATTCCTTATCCCAAAAAGGAGAAATTTGTCTTGTTCTATCAGAACATCTTAGTTCCTAAGATCTATTCATTCTTCTCTGTTGCTTCTTAGTTTTAGCAGGCATTGCTGTATTTATTTGGAGATTACTTTTTCACAATTACTTCTACAACCTGAGATGTAGAGAAACTACTAAAGTATACTGGGTCATATAAGCATATACAACTTCAACGAGTAGCATATATAAGAGAATTCTTTTTTTTAAAGATATTAAAAACATGAGGCTAACTGGAAATAAGCTGAGATATCTGAGAATTATTTCGAAGAAAAAAATGGTTCATTTCCCCATTTTACAAAATGTAAATTTAAACTTGAATATATGGCTTTCAACAAACTATTTCTTGATGATTTTCTTGTTGTGTAACTAGGTTCTATCATGGATTCATCCAGAGAATCAAGCTGTTATTATGCGATGCAGTCAGCCCCTCGTTGGCATGAGCGGCAAACGGAATAAAGACGATGAAAGATACCTTGATATCATCAGGGAGGCTAATGGGCAAATATCAAAGCTGACCATCTATGATGCTAGGCCCAATGTCAATGCAGTCGCCAACAAGGTAAGCATTTTAGTAGTCGTGTTTGGCAACACAGTAAAAGCCCAAACTCTCCTTCGTATTTAGGCAAATCCTATTCTGGAGAGCATATGTATGTAAAGCCATGTTCACAGGTAGGCATCCTTAGTTTGGTTCTCCATTCACATTACACAGACTATTTCAGACCTAACCAGCTCTGAGGAAGAAGAGAAGTAAGTGAGAGAAAATACTGAGCTAGTTTTGTGGGCTTGCGCTCTAGAGAGCATATGGGCAGAAACTTGGGTATCTAGATTAGTATTCTTGCCTAGGAGTCTATAAATATAGTAATTTAGTAAATATATTAAAAGACTAGATATTTAATCTCCTAGACTGTCTGTGCCAATCTGCTACCAAAATGTGTTAATTTCATTTTTAGTATTATTAGAACTAGACTAGCTGGGTCAACTTGAATGACTTCAAGCATCCTGAATGACTTTAATAAAGCATTTTGAATGACTTTAAGCACTTGAATGACTTTAAGCATCTCCTGTGCTTAAYGTACTTTGTTCTTTTGAACAAAACACAGCCCCCAAGTTTTACTCAAATATTTGTAACTCCGAGTTCTTTCTCAGTTCTTTCTGAGACTTTAAATTAGCAAATGAAATCATGGTTGTACCACAGTTGTACTATCTAAAAGTTTTCTATCCCTTCCAGCTCTAAAGTGCTACTACAAGAGCCTATATATCACTAAAGCTAATTTTAGGTCTCTGTTTCTTAGGCAACTGGTGGAGGATATGAAAGTGAAGATGCATATCCCAATGCAGAACTCTTCTTTTTGGACATTCATAATATTCATGTCATGCGGGAATCTTTGAAGAAGTTGAAAGACATTGTTTATCCTAATGTGGAGGAATCACACTGGTTATCTAGTCTGGAATCAACCCATTGGCTRGAACATATAAAGGTAAGGTTGGTTGGTTTGTTTGTTTGTTTAGTGAAAGTAAAGCTTATTGTGATATATCAGTGAAACGTGATATATCAGACTTGCTTTATTTGTTAGATTTTGACATTGTGAAAATATCACAATATACGATTGGGAATGCCTCAGGGACCACAAAATTAGCGTTAYTGAGTATTAGCACCCAATATACCCTGCCCTGCCCTACCCCCTCAAAAAAAAAAGTGGAATGTATTAAGAGATATCATGACTTAACAACAATAGAACATTATATTTATTTTCTACCTCAAGACAAGTTTAAACTTGTAGTACGAGCAAAAGGCTTAAGTTGTAATTCAGCAGTGGTTTTAGTAGTTCGTCTTTAAACCTTTTACCTCCAATATATTTGTACAAGGGTGTCAGACTATTAGGTAATGAGTCTTATTGGAAATGTCAATTTTAAGTTAATGTTTATAAAATAAGTTAATGTTTATAGAATAAATATATTAGAAGGCTGCTACTTCCTTTTCTGAACAACGGAGGTGTTTCAAAGAAAGGAGCTGGAAGAAATATATAATTTTGGAGAGTATTTTCTGTGGTAAATCCTGTTTTAATTTAATTTCACTACAAGTTTAGAGAACCCATCTTTTTCTCCCTTTTTATTGAAGAAATTACTTTGTCTCAGAAAATTCTTTTCTGTTGAATTATTTCAGCATGCTCTTTAGGTCGCTTAATTGAAGAACTAAGATCAATTTATTTTTGTTAGAATAACACTAATCTTCTTGGCTCTTTGATGTCCATTCCTCTTTGTTAGCTGGTCTTAACAGGAGCTATTCAAGTGGCCGACAAGGTGTCCTCTGGAAGGAGCTCCGTGCTGGTTCACTGCAGTGACGGCTGGGACCGGACTGCGCAGCTCACGTCGCTGGCCATGCTCATGCTGGACAGCTACTACAGAACAATTGAAGGTTTTGAAGTTCTCGTGCAGAAGGAGTGGATAAGCTTTGGGCACAAATTTGCATCGGTAAGAATGAGCATGCGATTGYTAGGATTGTGCAACCTCAGATGCTTAGAAGGTTAAGTGAAAGATGTGTGTTACAAGTCCTTGATATATCTCTCCCATGGGAATAAAGAAGTTAGTTTGCCGCAATTGAGAATCACCTTTGAATTTTTGTTCACACCCTCATTAAGCGACAGTTAACGTCTTTCCTGAGCATCAACTGTCAAAAAAACATTCCAAGGGACAAAGTAGGAAATCTGCATGAGGGCCTGGGGAGGCAGATTGTCTTTCCAGGGAGTTTGTGCTGTGGTGTGTAGATGCACAGCGTCATTTGGGAGTTTTACAGCACTGGCTTCAATGTTGGCCTTTGTAACCCTCGGTGAGATGTTTCCACGTCTTCAGTGGAAGTTGTTTGTACCAAGGATTTTGTCCCCACTAGAACGTTCTAGAGATACTRCTTAATATTTCCCCAGAAATAAAAAGAGACCATCTGATAAAATCAAGAAATGGAAGACATATCTTTGTGTATATTTCATGTCCTGTTTTACATTTATAAAAGCATCTGAGTCACTTGTAAGTCAGTATATAGGTGTGTATATATAGGGCCAATTAATCACTTGGAGCTTTTTTTCTAGCGTCTTTTGGAATAGTTTTGCCAGGCTTGTGTGCATCCAAATCTCTTCTGATTGATGTGGTAACTAATTTTGAGATCAGAAAATAGGATTGCTCTATTACAGAAGCCTTMATAAATAAGAAACAGTGTCTATTCATCATAAAATCACAAAAAAAAAGTTTTGAGTAACAGAAGGCTGTATTGCTCTATTTCAGAGAATAGGCCATGGTGATAAAAATCATGCTGATGCAGACAGATCCCCCATCTTTCTCCAGTATATTGACTGCGTGTGGCAGATGTCTAAACAGGTAGGTTTGAACGTTCTTCAACAGGTAATATTAGGGGATTAGTGACTTAAAAACCTGGACCTTTATAAATGGAGGTATATGGCTATAGGAAAGCATGCCTTTCTTTTGGCTCTGACACCTTAGTCAGAAGGAGCACTTCTCAAGTGTGCCATCCTTCATTATTTCATTGGGTGCTTCATATGTGCTTCTCTGATGATTTTACAGGTGTGGCCCAGCAAAATATCCTCACAGGAATTGTTACTGGGCTTCGTAGGATCTGTTTCATTTCATTTTAGTGAAGGTTTTCCTTGAAGTATAAAAACAAGCTATGTTTGTCAGCCCTTGAGAAGGAAAATTGGGAGCTGTTAAGTGCTAAGAGTTAAACATACTGTTTTCAGAAAGTAACCAAATAGAGTAGCAAACCTAGTACTCTGGGAGCCAAGAATTAGGAACTAAACCCTGATCTTCCTATGTGACATTGCCAAATTAAGAATACAATCTGTGTGTGTTGTTGGGGGAAGTATTCTGACTGACTACTATAAATGGAACTGTAAACATGCAGTTTTGTGGGTTTTGCGGGGGAGGAGAAGGGAATTAAAGGCASTTAGATACGGTTTTTTTGAGAGGATGGAAATTCTCATCAATGACTAGATTGAGGAGATTTAACACCATGATACTTGAACATTTACTTTAGAAAGTACATGTAAAAGTTAGCTTCAAAGTCATTTTTGGATGACTTGGCTTCTAAATGACTTTTGTAGCCCCTTAAGCAGGGCATGTGGATCTCTGTGCTTTTACAGTCTAAAGAAAACATGTCTTTCTCTGTGTGTTAGTTTCCTACAGCCTTTGAATTCAATGAGCAATTCTTGATTACAATCCTGGATCACTTGTACAGCTGCCGATTTGGTACTTTCTTGTACAACAGCGAATCTGTTAGAGAAAAAGAGGTCAGTCAAGCCACTGTTCTTTTGCTTGCATTGATTGCACTGCTGTTCTTGACTCCAGATGATTGCAAAAAGCTTCAGTTACATTCCTTATGCCACAGACTGTTTTATTCTGGCTTTCTTCTGGTTGTGCAGCTGTTGAATGGTAATGTGTGTGATTTTTGGTAGCTTAAAGACAATGCAGTCACTAAAACTCTTGTCAGGAACTTTTTCACGCGTTTCTAACACAGTATCTTGCGCTTTTAACTGAATAAAAAGTATTTTATTTCTAGAATATAATCATAGTTTCTGCAATGGACTTGCTAATTCTGCACAAATATTTACAGTTTATATTTCATTTTCATTTTAGAAAGTGACTGAGAAAACATTATCATTGTGGTCTTTGATAAACAGTGAAAAATCTAAATTCACCAATCCTTTTTATACTAAAGAGCTAAATCGAGCGCTGTATCCAGTAGCCAGTATGCGTCACCTAGAACTTTGGGTCAATTATTACATCAGATGGAACCCAAGAATTCGGCAACAAGTAAGTGAACCATCTGAAATGTGTGAAAGGCTTTTAGACCATGGAAATAGGATAGTATCTGTAACCTGCTTGGATTTCTTTTAACGTTGTAAGCGTGGGAGAGAAATGTGAAAATGATTATTTGGTTCTGTTCTTTGACGTCACCCAACTCGAGAAGCTTTGGTCGAATCATATTTCAGTTTTCTGCTTTTGAATATGTAGCTGATCTATGGACATTTTGYTTAAAGTTGTTAAAATTTAGGCAGTGAAGCATATAAAGACACAGTATCCAAAGATTTATTTATCCCTGKTAAGAAGTTGTAGAGTTCTGAGTATGAGGAGAAGAAAAGGAGCAATTTCCCTGACAAAAACAGTGTTCGCAGTCCAGCCCCTGGAGTGAATTGAGAGTTTTCAAGCAATGCAGTTTGTTTTCTGCAGCTGATCTCCTGTATTATTTACAGAACTCTAGAGGCTGGAGGAAAGCCAGACATACTGTATTTTTTTTTACAAGTATGTTGCCAGTTTTAATTTGTTAAAATTTTTTTTGCTTGCTCTGAAAGATGATGGTGTTTTGCAAGAGGCGAAACCAAGGATTTATTTTAGAAAATGAAAGATTACAGAACATGCAAATTAGCTTTAAATCTACTTTAAAATGTTCTTCATTATCCAGGAAAGGTGGTTGGTGGTAGAAGCTTGTAATTAGAAACGGAAACATGTTTGTTAATTTTCTGTGGCTTCTGTCACAGATTCTTGTTTTTTCACCATTCTTGTATGTAAAAAAAAAAAAAAAAAAAAATCAGCAGAACTTCCTCTCATGCTAATAACTACAGATAAAGCAGTATGTTTTTAAGTGCCTGAATAGTTTGACCCATGGCCTGAAACAACTTTTGGGGATGGACTTTTGTTAGCGCTGTTATTAGAAACATTTTGACCATCAGACTTTCTTCTAAGGAAGAATCTGATCTGTCAGAATGAACATTGTTAATCTTGTATCTCCAGTTATATTACTAAACAGAAGCAGCCACAGATGTTGGATCTGCATTTGTTGCTTTCCTCAGCTGGGGTTTATGTCTTCACGTAGACATGGAAGTCTACTTACAGATTTCACTGTAGTTTTGCATTTGATTTATTTYGGGATAGTTGCAGAATTATTATTGAAAACTTTGTAAAGGAAATTACTTAATCTGAAGACATGTGTCTTAATCTTAGTCTGATCACAATGGCTAAAATAACCGGTCTGACTAAACTAGTTTGAGGAATCTAACCTTTGGAATCTAATCTGTTCTGAAGTCAAGAAGAGAAAAGCCAAAGAGTCTGTGTTTGTACCCATTTTGTACAAGATATTAGGTAATTAGGAAATGATGCTTTGGGAACAAATTGTGCTGGTGAATTTTTTTTTTTTTTTTCTTAAGGCAATAAGAGCTAATTTATGTAAAGCGAGCTTTTCTTTGGATTGAGAGAATTTGAACCCAGGAGGCTCTTGCGTTTTAGAACTAGCTATTTCTATTTAGCCAGCCCTTGATAAATAGGTCTGAAATTGCAAATGCAGGATAGAACCCTAACTGTATGAAAGTGATAAAGGACTAACTAATTTGGATCTTTTTCTAGCAACCAAATCCAGTGGAGCAGCGTTACATGGAACTCCTTGCATTACGTGATGATTATATGAGGAGACTTGAAGAACTACAGATCACAAATAATTCTAAGATACCCAATTCATCGGCCTCATCAGCATCTCCCTCTCAAATGATGTCCCATGTACAAACCCATTTTTGAGGAAAATGCTGGTTCCTTTGTACATTATAATAGCAAGAGGTGACTTGTATGTGTAGTATAAAGACAAAACATGTTAATGCCTTACATTGGATTGTGTCCTAACACAAAATATTTTAGACTGCCTTCATTTAAGGAGGATTTCAAAATGTGCAAAACCAACTCTTTAATTATGTGCCTTTCAGAACCTGTGTATTGGGAACGTTCATAACCAATGTCTAGTTGTGGAGTGCTTAAGAGAGATTTTGGAAAGTCTGGTACAGTTAAAATGAAATTGATTGTTTCTGTAATAATGACTTTAATTTGTGATACTTAGGTCTTATTCTTGTAAGGAAATTCATGCTCACTCTTACATGTTGTGAATAAACATACTGGTATCAATAGGAATTTTCACATTCTGTAAAAATAGGCAGGTATGTGATCCTTTTAGAAATAAGACTTTGGAGTAAAAAACAAATTATGTCTAAAGATTTCAGACAGAAGTGTTAAAATGTTATGGTTAGATGATTCCAATTTTTGCTTAAAATTAAATGAAAATATGGAAGGACTTTTTCTGATTTCTTTAAACAGTTCAAATTTCTCACTAGGTATTAATTGAAGAAAAATCAAAATTTTATATTAGTTTTTCTTTAAACATGACAATTGAACTGGATTGAGAAGTTGTATTTTGGTYAACTGTTTTACATTACAGGCATCACAGGTTATCAGTGTTGGCTGTATTGGTTCTGTGGATTAAACCAGAGTAAAAAGATTTTCCCAAAAAAGCTTCTATAACTAACAGCAGACTTGCAGAGACATTGCTTAAATATCCAGCAACAGCAATTGTCTTAAAGCTTGTGTACGTCTTCTAAAATTAAATGTGCCTGTTTAGAGCAGCTTTCATACCAAAGTAGGCAAAAAATTCTCAGTTACAAATACTGTTGAAAACTTGTAAATGTATAGCTTACTGTTTAATGTATATTTAACTTTGGATAATGAATTTATTAAGTGTTTAAAGGGACTTCAGTATACAGGATTGACATATAGTATGTGCACTTACATTGAATCTTTCAGTGAATTCTTGCTTGAAGCCTTTGTTTCAGAGGCTTCTTGTAAACCTTTCTAATTTGCTCCTTTCAGATATTTTTTAATAGTTGCAAGCACTTCTTACGACAGCACAAACCTTGCTACTTGGTATTTAATTAATGTTTTTCATATTCTCAGAAGTTTTAATGATATTCAGGCAAACCAGGAAACTTTGCAATTCAGAATGTGTAGAGGACTAATATTGTTATTTTAAAGGAGATGTTTTGATGCTTGCGGCTTCGATCATTGTAAATTATTGTACATGTGGTGAGTTTTGATCTGCAAAATATAATAGGATTATATATAAATTTAAGTTTTGTGTAAGTGTATATATAATATAGTTTATTAGAAGTTCTGCAAGTTTATAAAGTGTAAATATTTTGCATATGAAACTAAATTTAAAGCTATAGTTCCATAAAATAAGTCAAAGTTTAGAGGACATCTGAGTATTTTTAGAAACAGTATTTTTTCAAAAAAAAAAATATGCCACCTCTTTAATTCAGTATATACACTGAATTGCACTATTTTTTCAGGGAAGTTCAGAACATACTGCATGTGCTTTTAAAAAATGCACATGCCTTATACACACTTATTTTTGTCCTCTAAATTTCATTCTCCCTTGGATGTTTTTCCAGTGTGTTTCCAAAGTACTTGTCCCATAATCTTAGTCTATTAAGATGAGTGGGACGCACTGTATCAGATGAAGAATGATTCTGGATTGATAACTGCGAACTTCAACTTTACACTTTGAAAACTGTGCATACTCTCGTATGTTTACCTTCCATTTGCTTCTGGCCAATAAGAAAACTAATGTGGGGGAAAATATTTGAAGTTTCTGTATTTGAGTTGAATGCATCAGTGTCATCTGAGTAATGTGGAGGTGTTGAGAAAATGCAGTAGTTTTTACTGTGCAGTCTCTTGCCTTTGGAAGTGTAACAGATGGGAAAGGATTTTCTCCCCCACTTCCTTCGTTACCTATCTGCTGTTGTTCATATCGCCAGTTCAGCTCAACTTCATTCTTTGAAAATCTAACATAGCTATGCGTGCACTTGGATTATTTTCAAGTCAATGAATAAAATATTTGTTTTAACCCTATTAMAAGTGGTGATGGTAATTAGAAAAATGCTGTTCTTCCTGCCTCTTCCCTGGTCCTGGTTCCTGTGGGCCCATGGAGCTGGGGTTGTGGTGGTGGGGGCTGTGCCCTGGGGGCCCTGGCTGCCCCTGTCGTGGGCTCCCTGTCCCCCCTGTGCCTTGGCCTCCGCAGGGCTCCTTCCTCCCGCAGCCCCTTGGCTGGGGCACGCGGGGCTGCGGGCCCGGCCTGGGGCTCCTCGGCGCGGCGGGCGGGCGGCAGCGCGGCCCCCGCCTGCGCCCGTAACCGGGGCCTGGCCTCGGGCGGGCACGGCTAACACTAACCCTG
>NW_020455415.1:3136163-3228841 GCF_003342845.1 Nothoprocta perdicaria | reverse complement strand
CAGGCCAGCACCGAGGCGCTGGACAGGTGAGAGGCGGCGAGCGGGGCCCGCGGGGAGCGGGAGGCCGCGGCCTCCCCGGCCAGGACGGAGCCGCCGGAGGCCGCAGAGGGCTCCGGCCCCCCGCGGCGCGCCGGGAGCCTCGCTCCGCYCGCGCGGTTACCGGGCTTTTGCCTCCGCTTTTTTATTTACTCGTAGGGACCACGTAGGCAAGCGGCAGCTTCGCCTCCGCGAGCGGAGCGTTCGCGCCAGTTTCCTGCCGCGCTGGCGGGCGGGGCTGCCTGGCTGCTTTTTTGCTGCTGGGTTGCGTTGGGTTGGGCTGTTTTCGCCTTTTTTCGGTGCTCAGCGCACCGTGGCCGGGCGGTGCCAGGCCGCTGCCGGGGGCTGTTGTCACCCGCCCTCCCCGGCCCGCTGAGGCGCCTCTCGATGCCACAGGTACTTGTGTTGGGCCCAAGCGCGTGTCCCCCTGCAGCCGCAGCTCCCTATGGGACAGACCCCCTGGGGGCTGTCACCCCTGCCCGGCCGGGTGGCYGGGAACAGGAGTTCGGTGCCGATGTCCCTGCCGACTGCCCCGGAGCGCTTGGAGGACCAACCACCATCTCTCATTGCAGTGCAGTTTTCTGCATTCTTGCTCCTTGCTAATGTACTTTCTYATCTTTCCTCTTAATTTTCACCATCTTGTTCTCTCCTCTTGATGCGCTTGTTGTACCCTAGCGAAGTTAAGATGGTCTCTTATACCATTATTGAGTTGCTGGCTGTTATGGCAGTTCCAGGGTAAGCTGATGCCTGTGACCTGGGATGAAATAGTATGGAAAGATGCTGGGGAACCCGTGTGTTCCCCATTTCCCAGGCTGCAGGAAGCAACCTGAGGAAGGGAGGAGGGAAGTGCGTTCCCTCCACAGCGCTGTGCGTTCACTTACCACCACACGCACGACTAAACATTCAGCTCAGTTTTCCTAGTTACATAAACTCTTTGTCCAGTGACTCCCAGCAAAGACGAGCTATGGTAGAAATAAATCCATCTGATAATTGTGAGGTAAATACGTAGCTGCAAACGTGCTTTGGCTAACCCTAAGTGGAGACTATGGGAAGTCAGTGGCGTGAGGGAAGGAGGAACARATTAAACCAGAAAAGGTCTCTAAGCTTCCACCTTGGGCACCCTTGCAAAACAGACATGAAGATTTCTCTAGGCAAGGCTGAACTCCATATCAGTGCAGACTTGGGGCTTGTGTTCGAGTGGGAATGTAATGTTACAGGTGGGGCAAAAACTGCTACAAACTTGGTCAGTAGAATTCTAAAGTTCTTTGGTTTCAGGTATGAGTTGTCCTTTTAGCTACATGCGTGATCAGTTCCTACCTGCCAGTCCTAGCAGAGCTAACGTAAGACCAGACCTGTAGTTAAGTAGCAATTTGTCATCTAATGCCCTTATCACACCCTCCAAACATCCCAGTTATACCTGTTTCGTATTGTGTGAGTTCACGGCTTTATAGSTATTCACCTTTGCATCCCAAATACTCCCAAGAATGTATCCTCTCTAATTAATTGCAGCTCTGCCATTCGAGTGACTTGTTGTTAGGCTTCTTGTAAGCACACCGTGTTGTGTAATTCAGCTGGGAAGGACTCTCTTTAAGATTATTCAGAAACTATTTTACAAGTACCAAAAGGAAATATGGCTAAATAGAAACTACTCTTTAGAAAGCRTATATTTCCCATGTGTAACATTATTCATATAAAATGCTTCAAAAGACTAACAGAGTAATTTTAAAGAAGTTTTCCTTATTAAAAGCAGTGGGAAAAAATTAAGATTTTTTTTTTGCAATATTTCACAATCAAATTCATTCTGGAGATAGATTTAAAGAAAAAAAAAGTATCAAAAAAAGTTGAGCAGGTTACACCAAATAATATTTTTATTATTTTCTGGGCCCCTAACTACATTTTTTGCTTATTGACAGAGCTATGTCTTTGTAAGTTCCAGTAAAATTAAATTCTTTTTCCTAATTTACCAGCAAAATAGTTGCATTCTTCCCATCAGTATTCTGAAAATCAAAAAGCTGATGATGTTAGTGATCACTTTTATGGTCTTGTTCTCTAGTTGTGCTCAGCTTGCATACTGTTGTCCATATAAATCATGAATTGTTGCTAAATAATCTGAAATATTCTGTTTTTCTAGCCCTACYGGATCACATGTGGAATGGTGTAAACAGCTGATAGCTGCAACCATTTCTAGTCAGATTTCAGGGTCTGTCCCATCAGAAGGAGTGTCCAGAGACTACAGGGTAAGTGACCTGTGGGGAGCAAATTGGTTTATTTATGGTAAAGGCGTGAGAGATCAAATTCCTTCCTACCTTGATTTTCAGAGTAAGTACTTAAGCGATACCTGAATGTTCCAGAAGTAGAAGCATTTCACAATATATAAAGATATTTTACCGCTGCTCTGTGCTTTCCTACATACTTAGAAAAGTGATACTGAATTCTACAGAATAGAATGTAATAGAGAAAATTATAAGTCAGTGTTTCAAAGAGCAAAAATGAGTTGTCTTTCCTTTTCATCATTGCACAGAAGTTTTCAGTAAGATAGATTAATTGGAGTTTGAAAAGGTTGTCTGTATTCTGAATGACACATGCTAGAATTCAGCTTTTGAGGTTTCACAAAAAAAGGATTGTCTTTGCTACTCTGTAAAGAATATGTATCATCCTTTTTTTTTCTTATATAAAGGGTTTCACCAGAAACAGACAGATTAATGCCACTACCGTTGAATGTTACCTTTTTCTTCCCAGCAACATTTTTGCAACTGAGATAATGATTGTGGAGTTTGATAGGATTTATTATGTTTTTTTAGTGTTCCTCTTTCAGGCTCTTTTATTGTTTTCTGTATATCCAGACAGCCTACTAAACTACCAAGAGTACAGCATAGTCAGCTTCCCTCATCTTATAAACAGAAAAGAAGTTTCACTCGGTAAAAAATCCCAAGCTACTGTTATGTAGACCACAAAATGTACCATCCTTTTTCTTCCTAGATTTGACATGCAGTTTCATGATCTTCATGAAAAATAGGCAGATATAAGTTGTGTCTTTTTTCTTCTTTTAAACTGATAATAATTAGTTTAATAATTTTAACTAACGTGCTGTGTTCAAAAAGTGTGGATGTTGTCTAGATACAATACATTAGCTTCTGTGATTGCAGGTCAAATTCAGCTCAAGCCTGAATATGAATCTACTAAATGTATTTGATCTCAGTCTGTTTAAGAATTCACCTCACAGGGATTGTCWCTGTATTGGCACAGTCAGCAGCTTACACACATAAAGAAGGGTAGCTCTTCCATACTATGGGAGCTGAATTGCAAATGCTTTGGGTCAAGGCGAATGTCTTTGGTAAAACATTGTGAGGAACCTTGCATTACAACTGCCTGTGTTGTCTTTGCCCTGTAGATCAAGGACGTTGTTTTACTAAACTCTAAGTATAAGCTTGGTGTTCAGTTTATCTTTTGAGCTATAATGCATTTCTCTGGAGTCGAGAGCGCTTTTTTCTTTCTTTCTTTTTTTTTTTTTTTCCATTCATTTTTCTTTTTCTAAATGATCAGATTTTCTACTTCAAACTCGTCCTGGATGTTACTTAAAAGGAATAAGTCTTCGGGGCCTAATTAAAATTTTCTAAACTGTGTTTCATTCTCTCTTCATTAGAAATAAAATAAAAAGGTTGAGYGTTTTGGAGTTCCAGTTTTCTGTGAATAAGTTGTATTTAGCTTCTCTCATTGGTGATTTAACCTTTTGTGTTTGTGTACAACACCATGGATTTTTTTAATCTTAGAATATTTACATTCAGGACGAGTGTCTTGTAATGCGTTATGCTTTAAGAAAGGGTTTCCTTTACACCTAACTTGTGCAGAAGTTTGCAGTACTGTCAGTTGCTTAGTACTGCTGCCGTGATGGGTTTACATATTTCCAGAAAATATCTTCAGTGCTGCATGTCTTAAGAAAAGCAATTCCTAATATTTAGGAAAAAGGGGAATGAACTTGGTTTATTTGTACTCTGAGGCAGCAACTAAAACTAAGAAAATTCTAGGAAGCTGCTGAATAAACTTTCTTGTGTAGATACTAGACTTTCAAAGATTTTAATTATTTAGCAGTTATATTTTTTTCTTTGAGTAAATACTGCAAATCATGTGAAATGGTACTGATTTGTGTATGACTTTATGTCACAGTGAGAATATACGTGATTTCTCACTGTAATGTAATGTATGGGGTTTTATCTTGTACTTTTTGGTAGTTTTTTAGGTCTGTCTTATAGTTTTTATTTCCTGTGGTGTCTTACAACATTTTTTGTTTTCAAAATCCAGCTTACAATTTTAGTAATCAAGTTGTTGACATTGAGCAGCAGTTCAAGTAATTATTACTGCTGGTTCAAACTAATTTTCTTGAAAATTCTTCTGCTGCTTGTTTAATATGTATGTATGTTCTTACCATGGAAGTCCTTAACTTCATTATTATTGTAGAATTCATACATATAAAGTTATTCTAAAATTTCTGTTTATACAGTTTAATTTGAGGCATCTTTCCATCTTGCTGTACTCTCGATCAATATTTTGTGTCTTGGTTACCTTTGCTTTTGTCAAGTTGTTGCATTTAGAGAGTATCTCACATCGATTCAGAAGCTCTGTTTGCTTCATCAATTGGTCAGGCCGTTTTGTTGTTTTCTGCCAGATTTACCAGCAACTCCTTTTCTCCTCTTTTTTTTTTTTTTTTTTTTCTTTAAATCACTATGTTTGGAACAACAAGTAAATAGAGCCTTGTATCTCTTAGTGGCTTCTATGTTACTTGTTCTAGAAATATAATTCACCAGAATGTAGCTAGGGAGAAAAAATTCAAAAGGGAGCAAAGAGGCTGCAAATGGAATARTCAAGAACACACAGAACTAGCTCTTGCCTGCTAGTCTTACCGTAACATGGTTTAACTGTGACCTCTGATGTGTGTATCTTCTGACAGACAGCCTGGGGAAAATTCTTGAATGAGGACTTCATCTTAATGGAAATAGCTTAGTTTATGGTAGCAGAACATAGACACCTTAAGAAAGAAAGCTGGGAGGAGTTGTAGCTATCCTTGTTTTAGCACTTTAATCTGAAAGATACACGCTTATAGTTCATAGGTGTTACTGCAGGCTTTCTGTGTTTTGCCCGGATGGATTACTGCACTCTTCTCACAATAACATGTTGTAGCTGGTTAAAAGGATTATTGGGAATAGATTTTTCRATGAGCTTGACCTTTGTGTCATTACCAAAATGAAGTGGCCARATTGCTTTCAGATCAAAACAATTTGCAMATGGGAGCTGCTATGGGTGTGATTGCTTTTTCTTGTTTTCTTTCTCCTGTTTTATTTTTTCAGTTTATACTCTGGAGGTAAACTCTTCTGAAAGTCTGATGAAATAAGATATAATATCTTTAACAAATCAAATCCATATGTTTTGTTGGATAACATCTTGTATTTTAACTAACAGGTATACAGGAGGCCTGATTTACGGGTAAGGTTACCTTTGGCTAACAGTAAACGGCCTCCTCCTGTTTGTCTTCTGTGCTGTGTGGAAGCTTGGTGTGTCAAGCCTTCTTTTGTACTTCTTTAATGGTTTTATGAACCAGTCGGACCGTTTTGCTATGCAGTGCAGCAGCTTCTTCGTCATAGAAATGCTTTATATACATTGCAGTGTTTTTCATGAGCAGTAAAAGTCCATGTGTAAGAGAGTAATACATTTAAATTACGTTTTAAACGTGTTGTACTAACTTCAGTTTTATTACATTAATTTTGACAAAATGGATGCTCACAACTGCAGCTTACATGCTTTGGACTACAGAGCACTGTATTAGCAGCTTAAGTGTGTTATCTGCACTAAAGAATATTAGCAGKAAAAACACTACGTCTCGGTCTACCCAGTTTAAGTAAGATACCAGTTCCTGCTTCATCTCTATTATTGCTGCRGTCGGGCAGCGGAGTTGAAAGTTAAGATTGAAGTTAGACACCGGTACAATGCCCTACATCTTTTAGACGATCATTTTAGAGATTAGACCGTGCTCATTGTTCATTGAAGATATGAAAAACATCTGCCTTGTTTTCTTGTCCCTCTCACTTAGTAATGTTTATGGAGTGAGAAATGATCTGGATAGTATTCTGACATTGTTCATGAAATGTTTCTAATGCTTTTATTCAAACAAAGACCTCTTATTCACTCCCAAACTAACAGATCACATCTGAATGATGTCTTTTTCTAATCAGTTGTTTACATATTTGAAAATGTGTTCAGTCCATCCATACAAATGCACATTTTTTTTTAATAGATAGCTCTTGAAATAATTGGTTTGGACTGAGGAACAAAGCTTGATTGTTTCCCTTCAGCTTTTCATGGTTCTTTACAATGATGTCTTATTTCTGAATGATGTGTTGTGCTTCTCTCTCCTTCATTTAATTCAAAATCTTTTGGTGTATTCTTTTGTCCTTCTTTCACTTTTCTTGCAGGGATCACAACATCTGCCTTTCTTTAATTCCAGAAACATTTTTTAATAGTCTAATTTTAAACAGGTACTATTTTTCAGAATACCATCAAGACCTAATTGTTAGGAGGCCTTTATCTGAAATTCTTTCCAAGTTTTTTTTCCCCCAATATCATACAACTCTCTGATAAGTTAATGTAAAAATATGAATCATTTGTATATTTTGCTGTCAGAATTATTTTAGGTTCTCTAAGGTTGTTGACTAAGTTTCCAGTAGCAACCCAGAAGTTGCTGGAAAAACTGGTAAAAATATAAAACTGAACTAAACACTGRATTTAAACACATTTTACTCAATATAGCGTTTTTAAAATTGTCTGAATGCCTCTATTTGACATTGAACGGCCTTGTCCTTGAAAGACTGCATGAATTTTCCCCTAATGCTACCGTTGCAAGCTGTACTCAATTTCTTCTATTTATAAGCATGTGGCATACTTTGAATTCATTTTCTTTCCTGTAAGGTTGCTTGTCTGAAAAAGACAGTACATACTTTTATGTTCCTACGTGCCAACCAGCAGTGGCTCCTTTGTGAAGAGGGATCTAAATTTCCCATTTCATGTTCTGCCAAGTAATATAAAATGGATAGTTCTCATAACTTGCAGTCTTTTCTGTGGAAAGAAGTTTGTAGCACAGGCAGAAAATGTTCAGTAACTAAACTGAAGTTGAAGTATATACTGTCTCTGTAAGGAATAAGATTTTAAAAATCAGAACAGGAGAGATTCTGTCCTTTCACCTGTTGTCTGCATGTTTTTCCCCATTACTTTTCTCCTTCCCTACTGCTGCCTCATGCAATGCAGGAGATTCAGGATGGACACAATGGCTATCATTCTGAAGCAGAAGCTGATCAGGTGGCAAGTTTTACTCATCTTTCATTCATTAACTATGTAGCAAGGTACTAGATAGTAGTATTTGTACAGCACGTAGAAGTCTTACATATCTCATTAAAGAGAACCCACGGGAGGCATTTGGTATGTTAACTGGTTATCGGCTGGGTAGAGTCTTTATGTAAGGTGATGTAATCTAGATTGTAATGCAGCAGTTAAGTTGCAACCTGACTGAACACATTTGTTCCTCTAAGTATTGACTAAGTGCCTATATATCATTTTTTATTTTTAAATTGGTGCTAAACATAAAATGATTTTATTTACCAGATAATAAAACTGAACAAAATAAATTTTGAGATATGTCTAGAAATTATATTTAGATATGTCTAAAGAGATATGTCTAGAAATTATTTAATGATGATTTTTTTTAAGGCAAGGAAAATTCTACAAATGATTTGTTTGTAAAACAAAGGAAGAACATTTTATTGTAAAATAGCCTGTTATATCTACTCTCAATTCAAGATGTAAAAAATTGAAACCTTAGCATCTCATCATATAGATCTGAGAAAGACACTTTCTCACATGTCCCTGAAAAGTCCCACAACCCTTTTATTGCAGAGTCCTTGGTGTTGTAAATGGTAGCTGGCAACTAAGGATCCAAACAATCAGGCTTGTAATCGTTCAGGAATGAGGCCACTTTTCTAAATGAAAACTGAAAACTAAATGAAAACTAGCCCTTACTTTAAAATCTGTATTTGTTCTGCCATATTTTGTATTACCTTGTTCTTAATCTGACCTTTTGGATCCAAAATTCCTGTTATGGTCCTCTTCCAGACCTGTGGCATTCTCAGTAGGGCATTGATTCAAGTAGCTTATGGTGGAATGGTCCTAATATCTTGCAATCAAAAGTAAAAGTTGAAACGAAAAGTAAGTAAGGCTTCCGCCATGTGATTCTCAGATGAAAATATTTCAGTGTTAAATATTCAACAYTGAGTAGAAAATAAGTTAGTAAAAGCTTTAAAATGTTCCTGAGTAGATAAAATACCCCAAATACAACCTACATTTAGCARAAGACCGCACTATTCCAAAATTGAGCTGATACTATTGCTCATTATTTTTGTATGCTCTATATGTAGCTAGCATGCGAAACTACTTCTTGCATAAATGCTTAGTTACTAATATGTTACTAATATGCATGTCTGTGTAATACTTACAATATCAAGCTTAGTTTTGTTTTTTAAAATGGCACTATTTATAGTAGAATGGTGCTTTGGAAAAGATAACTCTTGTGTTCCAGTAATCCCATAGTAAAAGCACTTTGCATCAAAATGCATCAATGTAGTGCAGATGAAAAGTGAGATTTACTCCTGGTTTTGGCTTTCTGCCAGGCACTGCGGGATGGAAACAAACTAGCACAGATGGAAGAGGCTCCGCTTTTTCCTGGAGAATCAATCAARGTTATTGGTAAGCATACTATTGAGTGCTACACTGAATGCTATTAAATCACTAATTTATTTATTTGTAATCAGGATATTTTTATTCATAATAGCACATGATTTGTTGTTGAGTTTTGTCACTTTAGTTTTTAAAGCCATTTTGGATGAGTGGGTTTGATGTGGATTTCTTTTCTTTGGCTTTTAATCCAAATGTAAGCCTGAAAGGTAAATCAATTGATTTGATCCATATAGCCAGATTAATTATTTTCATGGGTTAGTTTGTTCCGCGTAGATAAATTAATCATGYAGTTTGTATTTCTGTGAGGGAGCTCATCCACAGCTCTCCGCAGATTCAAACTTCAAACTTGTGGCCGCAAAAAGGATGAAACTATCTAAAACTTGGTATCCAGTCCTTAATGTCTCTTTTTCCCTTTGGTCCRTGTTGGCAAGCTGTGTATGAGCAGCACAGTGTTTGGCAGAGAAGAATAGTGGCTCTATCAGTCAGATTGAAGTTGAACATATGGGCATATCACTGAGTAGCAACCTCTTGGGTGAAGTGCAGGCTGCTTTTGCCCCAGTGGAGGGACAAGAGCTGCCTCTGAGCTCTGTCCTAACTGCTTGGGAACTTCCAAGCAGCTATGGGGATGAGGAACTTCTTTATTTTCAGCTTTTTCAATGCTAACAGTTCTTGAAGAATATCCTTTTGTGTACAGTCCAGTATCAATGTCCTTTGGTAACACAGACCTGCAGAAATTCTTGTTATTTTGAATAGATTTTGAACAAGTATCTGTATTAGTAAAACAAAGCTTTGTTTGGTCTGTCTTCCAGCTAAAGATGTTATGTATATCTGTCCATTTATGGGAGCAGTCAGTGGCACACTGACAGTGACGGACTTCAGAATGTATATCAAAAGTGTTGAAAGGGTAAGACTTCACTGTCTGTATTTGTGTTTCTTCTGGGTAAAAATTTAGCTAAAGTGGGTTTTAGAAATGCCTCAAATTTGGTATAAATGAAGTATGACGTTCCACAGAAGTCTGTTAAGCAGAAGTTATAAATGAGACAAGAGGAACAGACATAAATGATAGTACACTGGGCTTCTAATGCAACTAAATCAATTTATTTTATGTTTAAATTTCAGGATCCACCCTTTGTTGTTGATGTCCCCCTTGGAGTAATAAGTAGAGTCGAAAAAATTGGAGTACAGAGCCACGGGGACAACTCATGTGGTATAGAAATAGTTTGCAAGGTATGGAGGACAGGGTACAACTCCATTAATTTTGATTTYATTTTCATTTGCTCCAACTATTTTGCCTTCGTGTTTATTTTAGAGAGCTGAATGCATATACGCTGGTTTTCTGTTTGCTCTGGGCCCTGTTTTGAATCTTACTTCATCTAGATAATTCATTTCAATTCCTCTTGTGATAGTATGCAGTATTAAACACTTCTGCTTTTTGTCACAAGAAGGAATTCAAAGTAAGAATGGTATTTTTATGTATGTAGGAATTCTAGTGACAATCCTAGTCATCTGAAACAAACAACTCTATTCTGATGTGGGTTAGATGATATCAGTTAATTAGTGTTGTATATATGCTTTTTTCAGCCATTTTTTTTTTTTTTTTGTATTATTGTAGGTAAATAATGTGACTTATTTTTCGTAGGATATGAGAAACTTGAGGCTTGCTTATAAACAGGAAGAGCAGAACAGATTGGAGATTTTTGAGAACCTTGTAACACGTGCRTTTCCTGTTTCTAATGGGCTGGTAAGTCTTAAGATGTAAGGCTCTCATGTTTTYGGAAAGTGATAGAGAAAGAAAAACACTGTGTAACAAACATTAAAATGTTGATTCATAAAATACATTATGAAGCTGACAGGTTACTCCGACATTGTATCATCTTTGTATTATGCTGCATCCTGCTGTCCCTAAAATTATCTAATTTGTATATTACCCTTGAGATTTAGATTCCCCTAATATTGCTGTTTTAAAACGTATAAAGACAGACTTATACTCTGCAGTAGATAATTCAGTCTTGAAGTTCACTGCCTAAAGAATAAGTAGGTACAGTTAGTCACTATAAAGTGCTCTTTTGTTATGTTTGTCTGTGTAAGGAACTGGTTCTGTTAYTCTGTTGTTCTTATTTCTGTTCTAGCACTGAGTTGCCCAACCTTGATAGTGAGAGCTTAGGTATAATGTTAAACAGTTATTAAAATGCTTCATTGAAAATCTTAAATGATTCTCTGTTGAAGCTCATCTTGCTTACAACCCACTAAAAAATAGTTTATGCCTCTACATTCTTGTTTTTAGCCACTTTTTGCATTCAACTATAAAGAGAAATTTGCTGTTAATGGCTGGAAAGTGTATGATCCAATGGCTGAATATAAGAGGCAGGTAAGTTAGACTTGGTGTATTATTTTTCTTTCCCGGTGTCCCTTCCATACAAAGCCATTTAATCAAGAAAACGATTTTAAAGAAAGCTCAAAAATCTCAGTATTGGCTATAGGTAGAAACTTAGCCAAAATTCATGTTTAGGTAATGAAATACAAGTGGCCTGTCTTTGAGAGTGCTGCGCATTCAGAAGCTCTGCTAAAACTGACAGTTACCTAGTGCTAGAGCATATGTCTTAATATACATTCTCAAATCTGCCTTTTCCAAGTGCCGTTTTTGAAAATATAGGTATTTTGTTGAAATTGTTTTTGAGTAAGCATCATTAAACAGAAGAATAAACTTGTTTTGTCATTGTAAATCTATAGTCTTCTGTCTGCAAAAATAATGTTGTTATTTCACCATGTGATCACTTCTTATCCTAAGTATGTGGCCTATTCAAATAGTTATTTTGCAGAATAATTTTAAAGGTAATTAGTATAAATCTATTCTGGTRTTTTGATTTATGGTACGATATGAAGACCTAAAACGAGTGACTTATTTAAATGAAAAACATGGGCTCACGTTAAATAAAAAAGTATGCAGCATTTCCACGTTTTCAATGCCAAATCCAGGTATGTAGAGATCTAACCTGAAAAACATACAAGTGCTTTGCTTTTGTACAGGGCTTGCCCAATGAGAGTTGGAAAATATCCAAAATTAACAGCACCTATGAGCTTTGTGATACATATCCAGGTATTCTTGTTGTGCCAACCAGTGTAAAGGATGATGACCTCTCAAAAGTGGCAGCGTTTAGAGCAAAAGGAAGAGTTCCAGTAAGTGAAACTTTTACAAGGAGTATATAATGGCCTATGTATTTATAGCATATACAAATTAACAGAGTTCTTTTAGTTTTTTATGAGGATAATGGGCATAGTCTCTTCCTAAAAAGAGAGTAAAGAAGGAAGGATTAGACTTGCTGGGTTTAGAACTAAAGCAAGCTACTCATTTGAGAGAATAATAGCTTGGTTATTGTGCTGCGTAACAAATTTGTGTTTGGAGTCAGCACGCAACAGGCTACAATGGTGTCTTTTGCTACTTCACAAATTAACTTGTATTCTGAGTTACAGAATGGAATGTGTGACAGCCATAAAGATTTCCTGAGATTGGATAAATTAACAGATTTACGTGTGCTGGATGGTGACAGTATTTGTGCTTTAGATCTGCCTAGGATGATATAACATTAGATAGGTGTGCAAGTCCATACACTTCCATATGGAAGCAAGTTTTCTTCCTCCATTTTACCTTTTTTTCTGTATAATTAATGACATAACAGACTTTGTTTTTATCAGAAATAAAAGCAAAGWTGTTTAAAATTGCTTTATATTTCAAGCTGAACAGATTTATGATCAGTGGTGCTAGTGTGCTGATAGTATTTGTCAGTATGTAAATAAATGGTCAGTTTATCYATAAGTCTACATGTTTTTTTGCCAGGAAATTATGCCATGTATGCATTGTGATTATCTAATTGGACTATGGCCTGCTGCCTTTACATTGGGATAATAAGCTAAAATTTTTCTCTTTAATTCCAGGTATTATCCTGGATTCATCCTGAGAGCCAAGCAACAATAACACGATGCAGTCAACCATTGGTAGGCCCAAATGATAAGCATTGCAAAGAGGATGAAAAATATTTGCAGACAATAATGGATGCCAATGCTCAATCCCATAAACTTATCATCTTTGATGCCAGGCAGAATAGTGTTGCAGATACAAACAAGGTAGGTTGGTTTAATAACTAGCATTAATCTTTGTATCTTTATCACAACTCTGGAGAGTGCCGAAGAGATAAAGATAACTTGATGTGAAAAGAGGTAATAAAAGGTAAATTAAAAAAGAGTATGGAAGAAAGTTGAGTTGTTCACMGCATTTTAGGCTAGGCTAGCAGGAGTTCAAGGCGGTATGAAGATAGACCTGAGAAATGATGCACTAATCTCCATAGAAAACTACAACAATGTGGCCAAATGTATCAGTAGCAAAAAGTGGAAACGGGGGATGTATTATTAAATGCAGCCTATTCATTTCAGGATTTATTTCATTTGTGAAAAACTTAGTGATTTTTTGGAAAAGCAAATGTTAGTAATGTTCTTTATTCTAAAATAATTTTTATCTCTAAAATCCTAAAACCTGACTAAAATAACTTYTCTGGGTTTATACTGAAGTCTGATGCACAGGTTTCTGTCTTTGTTTCTATCTTTTGAATGGCAGGCAAAAGGTGGAGGATATGAAAGCGAAAGTGCCTACCCAAATGCAGAGCTGGTCTTCCTGGAAATACATAATATACACGTAATGAGAGAGTCACTGCGTAAACTTAAAGAAATAGTTTATCCTACTATTGATGAAACTCGATGGTTGTCAAATGTGGACTCTACCCACTGGTTGGAATATATAAGAGTAAGAGCTTTTGATGTGAAAAAACAGTTTTAAACATTGTTTTTACTTGAATTTCAGAAAATACTGCTGAACTTGTGTCTAGATTTAACTGTATCTTTAAACATGATCTTGTAAAAAAGCTTAATTTTAAAATAGCCACTTCACATTTTAAGTAAATTACATACCCATTCCAGCTTATTTCAGCTTATTTCTGTTGAGTTAAGGAATGAGTTAATTCCTGATAGCACAGTGTGGTATTTAGTGTTGGAAAACACTTTATTCTCCTGAGAGAATACTTGTGAGCAGTCCAGGGTTATCCCTGCTTTTTGGAAAACTGCCCTGAGAACTTCAGATGCTGTTTGAACAACTGCCAAAGACCTCAGTTTAAATTCTGCAAACTTTCCCATCCTTCCCTTCTTCAAAGCAATGTTAATGTTCATGTATTGGAGGCCTACATTTTCATGGACTACTTATAGCATGTGCTTTACTGGGTTATAATCTGCTCTATTATTTAACATAATCTTAAAGCAAATCATTAGCATCTTCAGTTTTACACTCTGTTTTATTAGCCTCTGAAATGCTTTTATAAATAGATTATTTCAGTATCACATTCACTGCCCTGCTTATGATGAATATGGATGGAGAGAAATATGTTTTATTAGCAATTGGCTCAAATGTCACTCATGCAAAACAGGTTTTGGATTGCTTATTAGTTTTACTCCTTGATTAGTTGATGCTTGCTAACATCGGTAGAAGAACCAGCAGAGGGAGCATACACTTAAATTAAGAATTAAGCAAATATGATGTTTTGGTAAGAGTTTAACTTGCTTGTTTTCTTAGAGYTGGAATATTCTAAAATGGCTTTGGGAATATGAATATCTAGAAACTGTTTGTTATCAGTCTGGCTTGAAATCTGTTTGAAAAAGTAGAGATTTGGGGCCCAAAAATCACCTTTACAACTTGTTTTTACATGCCAGGAAAGGGAAAAAATGCAAGCACTTTAGAAGATATATTTTATGTTGCTAGAATGCCAAGACAGGAATCCCTTCTGTGGTGCTGTTCCAGCTGCTTTTCATGAATTTCTCAGTGCCATGGCAGGCCAAGCTATGGAGAGGGCTCTTAATAGTAGAGAGATTATTCAAGCTAAAAAATCTTAGAGGAGATAGAAGATTTTTGTGGGGAGAAAAATAACAGGTTTACCGGAATGGTCTCATTCCTGTGCCCTCTCTACCCCTTTACTCCCCAGAGTGCTTCTGAACCCAGGTTATTAGCAAGATAAATACTGTGTGAGCTTCACATACTAACAGGTCAGCGCAGCTCCCAGCCAGCAGTCTGTTTTCATTTTTTGTATTTTGATTTTGGAAAGCTAGATGGTTTGTCCCTCATAGAACTGAAAGCTGAGAAAGAAAGAGATTGTTTGCTGTGAGAATTAATTTTGCAAACGTTGAACTGAACCTATTCAGAAGGCTGAAGATGATAGTGTTTGTTTTATTTTCATAATGATAGAGACTTTCAGATATAAATTAGAGAAGGGGTTCCCAGCTTCTCTTTCTAGGTGCTACTGATAATGAACAGCAAGTGGGTAAGGACTGTCTCCTGGGCAACAGATCAYACATCATTTAGAAATTGGTTTTGGTTTCTCTATTGCTGTGTGTCACAACTTAGAAATCTGTAATCTAAAGCAATGGTGTCAAGATAGTTACATATTTAATCTGCAAACTTGAAATATAGTAATTCAAGATTATGAAATTCTAAATTCTTTGTGGAATGTTGGTATTTAATACACTTGTTTAATTTGTTTATTTAGATGCTTCTTGCTGGAGCGGTAAGAATTGCCGATAAAATTGAATCTGGTAAAACGTCAGTGGTGGTGCATTGCAGTGACGGCTGGGATCGGACTGCCCAGCTCACGGCTCTAGCTATGCTCATGCTGGACAGCTATTACAGAACTATCCAGGGATTTGAAATTCTTGTAGAGAAAGAATGGATAAGTTTTGGACACAGGTTTGCAATGGTAAGCTGAAAGAATGAGTCTGCGGTTTGTCCCTTTCAAGGCTTTATATTTTGCATAACATTTTCTCATTTAGATAAAATTGCTGGAGTTATTACTCTGAGGACACCCTGTTCACTTAAACCATGGGCTACTGGGGAGATGGGATATAAATTACTATGATTTTTTGTGGGCTCTGGCTGTAGGGTGGTTTAGATGAAATGTCATGTTGTTAAGACTGCTAGATGTAGAATAATCATTATTCTGGYACCATCTCAGTAAATAGCTTCTAGTTTTGCCTGTTGGCAGAAACAAACAGCCGTACCCTGAAAGATGGGGAGCATGGATCTAGGTAACAGTCCAGTCCGCTGTGTAATCTGGGGAAACTGAAGGGCAGCAAAGGGGTCTGACAGAGAAGACTCTCTCTTCTCGATGTCTGCAGCATCTGGAATGAAAACTGTATGTCCGAATAATGAAAAGAGAAAATTAAGATACACACAAAGCAAAAAATTTCCATTAGCAACAATAGAAAAGTAATAGATTAAGTTGCTAATTATCCTCAAAGATATGATACTTAGTGGTGGAGACACTACCATTTCCCCAAACAATGGTCTGTCAGAAATGATAGAAGTTTCCTTGTGATACCCTCTTGAGATTCCTTCCAATCAGCATTTTTCGCCACTTCTCTAATATGCCCAATTCACGTCACTTCCTTCCTGATGGATTAGAGGACATGCTAATGAAATAATGAATGATACAATCTATTCCAAAATATGACTATATTTGGAATTTTTGAATTAATGTGCATTTGAGGGCTCAATGGGCCATTCACATGAAAAACAAACAAACAAACTCTGTTGTTCAGACCCGTGGGGACTGCTCTGTTGATTGAATGCCTTTCTCGCCCTGCCCAACTGCAAAGGCAAATCCATAAATTACTACTGGGATGCACTTTTTCTTGGTGGAAAAAATGCAAGTTAGTACTGCAAAAGACATGCTTCTCATGCTGATTTTTGGGAGCACGTTTAAGAATTACTGAGCTTTGAAATGTTGGGATGGTACTGTAAATATACTAGACAGAAATGAAAATATTGCTCTCATTTCCAGCGAGTAGGACATGGAGATGATGACCATGCTGATGCAGATAGATCTCCCATTTTCCTTCAGTTCATTGACTGCGTTTGGCAAATGACAAAGCAGGTAAGATTCCCAAGAGTATATTCCTGTGAGGTGTCTATTCTCGTCTTGGAAATGTATTTCTTGTAGGAGAACACATTTCTTCTCAGAGCGGCAGCATGTTTGGATGAAGCTACTTGCACAGAGCATGTACTGTAGGGAAACTTTGCTAAACGGAGCTACAGGGAGCTAGAATAGAAGTATTAATTAGAAACAAAACGCCAAGAATTTGGCCTCTGAATGGGGGATGTCTTTGTAGTTGGTGTAGTGTTTAAGGTTATAAAATATTAAAATTCTCAAAATTCTCTAGACAGGCTTTGATCTTAATTTTCTTCTTGTTTATACCTCCATGAACATGAACTTAACATTTTTATATGCTTTCTATAGTGCTGTTCTTTAATGAGATTACCAAAGTAACAAATGAGGAATTTATTTCTAAGTAATTTAGAAGTGCTTGACCTTTCCCTCCCCCCCCGCCTTCCCGTTGAAGCCTAATATATAGATCTGTGATATTATCGTAAAACCTTCTTTTGCAGAAGCCTGTGTGGTATTTAATTTGATTTGAGGAAAGAAAGGTGAAGGTGTGAAATCTCATATGACGCTCACGCTGCCAGATCCTCAGTCGTCTTGTTCTGAATGTGGTGCTTGCAAACTTACTTGTGTTGTACTTTCCAAAACTTACATTTAAAACAATCAACTTCTGTGTTTTATGGAAGTTCCCTGTTACAATAGCAGAATAGTAACTACTGTCCAGAGTCCCTTGAAACCTTTCTCTTTCTGTAGATCTCTGTTTCAGCATTATATGCTGTTGAATACGGCTGGAGAAAATGCATGAAAAATGTTGTTCCTCTCAGAGGACTGTTAATAACAATARGAAAAAGCAGCAGTCTTAAGCACCTGATTGGAACAAAAGTGCTCTGGGGAGATCTTTAATTGAGAGCAGTCTCTTCTCATTTTGTGATCTCCCCGGCTGCCTCCTATTTCTTCCTATAAACAGTTGAGTTCCCTCTAGTTTAAAAGGAAAAAAAAAAAAAAAAGAAGAAGGGAGGGGGATTGGGGACTGTGGAACATTTTGCCAATACCACATCTGTTCAAAACCTGGATTCAGAAACTGTTCTGAAATTCATGTCCAGCAGTGGCATTGAAAAATCATTAATGTTAGAGCAGGAAAAATTGAAATGTCATTCTTGGAGAGCTCTTGCCTACATATTTTTCTTTTTCTAGCTGACTTCAACACCTAGAGGTTATATATGGAGACTGTGATTGCCTTGGGAATGGGCTTGGGAAAACTAGAATTCTATTTTACCCCTATGTAAAACAGTGCTCGTAAAAGAGTGCTGGTCTGAAGCTTTAGATTCGATGGTAAACATACGTGAAAATGAGGGGAGGGCAAAATGCAAGCAAAGTTTTCATGGTCTGAGAATTACATCTTAAAATATTCAACTTAATATAGTGAGAGAATTTCCAATTTCCCACTAAGATACAATTTTCTGTATAGCTTCAGACAATGAAACTTCATATTTGACAACCGTATATTTACCTGAATATTTTCCAGTCTTGATGACACACAAAATACAGTAATAGAGAAMTTGAGAGGAGTGTATTGATAGCAGATTTTTAATAAAAATAAAAAAGGCAGTGTTTTCCCTTCTCTGTTTATAAATACTGATGATTTTGAATAGTAAGCAGTCTCAAATTAGAAACCTTACAAATGATCTAAGCTATTTCAAGGAGATGAAATACTGATGCCCTGTTAAAAACAAAACAAACCTGTAAAATTTGCTTGTAGTATTGTTGTTTAAGTAATATCTTCCTAATGATTAGGATATGTTTAAAATTGGTAGAAATTTGTATCCTTTTTAACAGATAACATCCGTTGCCAGAAATGCATTATCACTTTCAATAAAATGCTCTGTTAAAATGTCGAATATTCAGTGAAGTTAATCCAGTTCAGTTCCACAGTCATAAGATTTATATAGCAAGCGTTTCAACCTTAAATGTTACTGTAATGCAGAATGAGTTTATTAATCATAAAATKCAAAGGCAATTTGATTTTGTATGACTATGAATCATATGCTGCTTGGCGTTATCAAATAAACAAGAGAATTTTTCTGGTAGATRCTTCCTATACCAAAAGAAAACCTGAGAGCAGTAGCATCAGGTGAGAGATTTTAATGAACTGTGTGTTCTCTCTAAATTAGTGAATTTGATAGAAAGAAAATTTTCATTTGGGGAATTTTTCCACCTGAATCTTCAAACAGACACTAATGGGCTTGAAACTACAGAGGGAGGAATTTTTAGGTCAGTGGTTTTTTAGCAGCAGTAATAAAAGCTTTACAGTCTCGATACATCAGCTCCAACAGTACAACTCTTGTATCCAAAGATGGTATTTCAGTGATGCGCTATCACTTATTAATAAATTAGTCAGCGTGTAACCACTGATGTATGGAAGTTTTTGAATATGCTTCAGTGGATTGGAATAGCTACCATGTTGGTGTCTGTCTGATTAGTACGGACCCGTCACGGTGCAGAACCCCAAAGTGACAAGGCTCATTAAGTGTTTCCAGTTAAAGAGAGTTCCTTTAGGAGCAGCTTTGTCTTCAAAGTTATTTCCAAATATCGCTTTGGACTTTTGCAAATTATTTTTGTTCTCAGGGTCTGGTTGCTGCATTGGATTGGGAAGAGGAGTATTTTKGGGTTTATTAGAGCTTTTGAGTCACTCATATCCAGGGTGCCGTGGATAACTGAACCAAGTCTGCTGCTTTCTTCATGCCTGAAATATAGACTTGAGATTTTTGCATATAGGAAGGAATTATTCATTATGAATCTGTAACACCTATTTTTAGCCCTCTGCAAAGATTTTCTTCAGTTAGGAACAAACAAAATTCAGTTCATTTGTCCTGAAAATCATTCTCTTAAAACAGTCACATTCAAGGTAGTGAGAGAAAGATTACTTTTAAAATTTTCTTTTAATCTTTTTAAATTGTTTTTTTCTTGTACAGGTTTTTCATTTCATCTCTGTGTTTGAGACTGCCGTCATTCTGGGTGCAGTTATTTTGCCGTGTCAAGCCACTGTCATACGTAGACCTATTATTAAATGTGATTAAAGAAGGATCTTTTCCATGAATAGGTGGCAGCCCATGCAGTTTATGTTGTCTTCTTTCATGATCTTTAAAGCACTATATATAAAGATACCTTTGAAAGTTTTTTGTGTTCAAATTTTCTGCAGTTTTCCTAAAAGATTTCCAGTATTTTCCTATCATGAATAAAATACCTAGTAGTAATTAGTTATTGTTTGTTGGAATAGGAAACAAAGCTCTTAATTGCTCTCTTTTTCCCTTTCCTCCCACCCAGTTGTTTGTTCTCCTGTAACAAGACAAATAGAACATGTTAAGTTCAATATTTTTGTTGAGCTGGAGCAGGATGCTGTCAGGTTGGGTTCCTTCTGATGAATTGCTTTGTGTGAGTGTGTAGYTTTCTGTACAGTTTCACTTTAGATAATGATTGCATGCATGTATTTTAATATACTTGCAAACCTTATATTCATTATGTATCTAAGGAACATTATGAAGAAGCACATGGTTTAAAGGTATTAATGCAGTGCGAATTACTCAATTGCTGAGTTTTCCTGAAAATAGTCACTAAAGGGAAAAAAATACGAATAACTTCACCAAATTTCTTATTTCAGTTTCCTGCAGCCTTTGAATTCAATGAATTATTTTTGATAACCATTCTGGATCACCTTTATAGTTGTCTCTTTGGGACTTTCTTATGCAACTGTGAAAAAGAGAGAGTGAAAGAGGTAAATAACTTTTGTATTTCACATGCTTAATTTTTTGGGCTTATTTGGATGTGCTTGGAGTACAAGACTAAAGAACTTTAAATCTGCTTTTTGGATATATTTATCACACAGACTTAAACAGCCCGAATATGAAATTTTCATGGTCTGATAAATACGTACCAAATACTCCATTAAGAAATGAAGTACTGCTCAATTTTCTTGAATTATTATTCAGAGAGTTTTTTTTTTCTAAGTTCTACAAAATCCTCTTCCAAAAATTTTCAGGCAACATACAGGCTTTTAAGTGTATGTTATCAAGTACTGTAACTTTTGCTTTTTCTGAAGGGATTCCTGTGGATGAATTTGAAGGTCACTYTAGGACATAGTTTGATGGAACTTGAGGTTGAAGACTAAGAGGACATTTAAAATGTATAAATGAAATGCTGAAGATAGCACTCTCTGAAATACTCTGAATTTGGAAAAAGTTTTTTTTTTTAATACTTGCTAATATTTCAAGTGCAGTTTTACTTACTTTGGGGTTTATTTCTCTAATACTTTATATTTTTGTTAAAGCGAGTAACTATTTCTTGGCACATCTAGCTTTGTTAATTTGGTGGTTTGTGTGTCTGCTTCTGTAGGTGAAAACTGCATGCATATACCACAAGATGGAGCTAAGTAACGTGTTCTCAGTAAATGCATGGTTTCCAGATTGCTTTTTTTTTTTTATAAATCATTAGTCAGATGCARTTCTCAAGGATGTGCAATTTAAGACACAGCGGTAGTAAAAAAAACATGTGTTATGATACTGTAGGAGAGTAAAATTGCAAAATGAACCTAATTTTAAATTCAGATTTTAAACTTTGATCCAACCATGTTTATGGTGTTTAGATTTTAGCTAATGTAAATTTYACAAGTGCAAATAAAGCTAAAATCAGCATTTAAAATTAGTATTTGGATATATAGGACTGAATAGTGGGGGTAGGAGAACAGAATATTTATTTCCTACACATGATGTTTTGGATCTTCCAAATTGTATATTCTCTTATTTTCTCCTATTTTGATTTTCTTTTCAGAGCTAATTTAATATTAAATCTTTTTGATTTAGTCAGTGTGTAACCATACAGAGAGTGCTTAACCATACCTACAGTGGCTGTAGACGTAGCTGTTGTGAGTAGCAGAGCCTTCTTTTGCTCAACAAGACCTTATCTCTGAAAATAATGTGCTTGAATCTCCTTTCTGAGTTAACTGTGAGAGGGGAGAGAAGTTAAAAGTTTTGCTAAAGCTTTAAGACTATTTAATGACCAGCTACTGAAGGTGTTCTCAGAGGCCTGATGTTTTGTAACAGATAAGGTAATCTTCATAGATGAATTTACTGGTATGTAATTAATGTCCTYCTGTTGTAAGCTTTTGCAATCCTAATATTTAACTGTTTTCGTTTACTTAATCAGGAGGTAAACACGAAGACTGTATCACTGTGGTCCTATATAAACAGTCAATTAGATGAATTCACGAACCCTTTCTACGTGAACTATGAAAACCACGTCCTGTATCCTGTAGCCAGTCTGAACCACTTGGAGCTGTGGGTGAACTACTACGTCAGATGGAACCCCAGAATGCGCCCTCAGGTATGAGCTTTCACTTGACTGCTGTGTTTTCTGGCAAAGTGCACAGCTCAAATAAACTGCTATGATAAAACTTGGTAAAACAATGTTTTCATTAAATTCATCAGCGGAAGAGGAGAGTCACAATATCACTTGGTTTGGTTGTGAAAGGTGCAGATTAACAGTTGTTGTTATTAGAAGAATATTTTTATAACTCGAGCAGAGGTCATTACTGTGTTTTCTATATTGCCTTACCCTTCTTATATGGTATAGCTTTGTTAAGATTTTGTCATTTGCTAACAGTGATGTAGAGTAGCAGTTTTTAAAGCTCAGTTTAAAGCTAGTTTTTAAACTAGCTCAGTTTAGCAACTCAGTTTATAGATACTCTTAATGTCCCGTCTTCTAGATACTTGTTTTCAACTGACCTTTTTGTTTTCAAGCTGGCATGCTAGAGATTAAGCACTTCTTATACGTATTCCTCGACTCATCCAATGTTTGTTCTTTTAAGTAATGCCTGCTATTCAGATAAATCTCTAAATCTCATCCTGCAAATATTTCTTAGGTGCTCCTGCTTAGAAGTCGGAAGAAAGAATATTCAGTTTGTGTCACAGCTATAATATATCTGAGGGTGCTGCACAGCCTCTTTATTAAGTTAACATCCCAAGGTATCCCCAAGCGTATTATGATAAATTACCCGTATTAAGTGACTGCTTGAAAAGGGGCTTTCATCTTCTAGCAGTTAGAGAGACGTGAGTTTCAAATTTATTAGACACCCACAAGTCAGAGGCTGTTGTAAAAGATGGTGTTCCTAGGTGAGCTTCAAGGGCAGTACACACAGAAATATGTGTGTGTCTAAGAAATCCCTTTTAAAGTACTGGAAGAGTCTGGATTGCTTGCTTTCTTGTAGTTTAATTGACATGCATTAATGTCAGTTTATTAATTGGACTTAATTGGGATCAATAGGCCCTGAAAGTGAGCAGGCTTAGTGTGTTCTGCAAACATATGTGAAAGCCAAACCCTGTCCAAAAGAGATTGAGAGGTGGGGAGAAATGACAGAGTGAGAAAATACCTTGGCTCTCATGTTGTTGGTGGCCAGCAGTGCTCACTGCTTCTCTGTCCCGCCTTTTGGAGAGCGCTCTGGGTGTATTCTTGTATGTGTGTGCCACTTCTCTGTGGTCTTTAAGAACAGATCCCTCCAAATAGCAAAGCCACGTAATTGATTTCCAGGCCTAAAGTGCTAGTAAAAAATAGTAAAATCTTATAATCCTGAAAAATTGTCCTCACTCTACTTCTGTCTTTTAGAAGAGCTAACATAGCTTTGTCTTACGAACGTGCATCGTGCCCTTTCACTTGTTTTCTCTGGTTTCTGGCTTGAATTTTGTGTCATGACAAGTATTTTGAAGTACCACATTTACTTGGAAAGATTTCTTGAAAAAATTATGGTTGTTGGTTGTGTTCTTCAATCTCATTATAACACCTCAGACTTGTGCAGATAAGTAAATAACAGTTTATGTAATTACAATTTACAAAGTTTAAATTCTTCTGGTTTTGAGCTGCCAAGTTTCAGATCCTATTAGCCCGTTCAGTAGCATTCAGATCATTCAGTAACAGCAGAAAGGATCATCACCAGCAGGCTTTCACTAACCTTCGGGTAAAAAGATTTCTTAAACAATCAGTGGAGATAGTTTAAAAAAGGTGGATGAGGGGGACACATCTCTAGCAAAAAAGGCAGCTTTGTTGAATACTTTTAATGTGCTTCTTTTGTTTTTCAGCTGGAGTAACAGAAAATGAAATATTTAATGTTAATAAAGGGAATCTCCAAGGACTAGCAATTCAAGTTAACTTCATGCTGTTTCATCAGCTACAAAAAAAAAATCTTAGGAAACTGGAAAACGTTTGTAGTTTTTCAACAGGTTTTCTCAGAAAAAAAAAAGCAGAAATGATTAATACGTGAATTAAGATAAAGGGAAGATAAGAAAGAGAAAATAAAGGAAAAGCTTTTTAATGTAACCAAAAGGGATGTTTGATACCCTTTCTCAGCTAACTTTATATTATGAGAGAGAAAATACATAAAAGCAAAAAGGTAGTGTTTGATTTCAGGCAATACTTGAGATTTGTATTTTTAGCTTTATTAATGAATGAGGCTTGAATTTTTAAATGGGATGAGAGAAGTTAATCATCCTAGTTTATTCACTTTTCTGTCTGAGTTAGGTAGACATCACCTTTATTTCTCTGTTTGAAAACTGCCATCTGAATACTAGCTGGATGTAAATATTTCTGTTTTGTTTTACTCTCCTTGTCTCCTTAGACAGTAATACAGTATGGGAAGGTGTGATCATATTCATCAGTGTATTAGGACATACAGAATTTAGAATTTTCCTATGCTCTGTAAAGACAAGTTTGTGGAAATATATGTTGACCTTAAGTTTTGGAGGAAGCTGAATTGGTGTATTTGGTAGTTTGTGTGGGTTTTTTTTTTTTTTTTTTTGTCAAGATGCCCTTTTTAGAGCAATGATTGTATTACAACAGATCCTGACAAATTAGGTGACACACAGCTCCTTTCCAAAGGTTCAAAGCTCAAGTGGCTGGGAAGTGGACTATGTGGACAGTTCTACCTTAAATGGGGACATCTCGTGTGGATTCCCTTTTCGTGAGTTGTGCTTCCGCAAGGTCATTTTAATTCTTAATTGAAATAAAATGTTCCTCGTTTTCAGTTTGCAGGTTTTGCATCATTATTGACTTCTTGTCTCAAGCAAACTAGATAGATTTTAGTCCTATTCTATTTGGATTTATTGATTGGGAAGAGAGTTTTCAGGTTTGTCCTTTCTTTGGACTGGACTTACGGAAGACGAGCTCTTCCATTCAGATCCTCTGTGGCTACCGGCTTTCTCTAGATTGAATTGGACATGTTATTTCAGGATAGAAAAGAACATACCTGAAGTTTAGCATGTGAAATCTTCCTTTTTTCAATTTCACTGTTGTGATGTAGATTGAGTCCTGGAAAATACTGTTTTCTGTAGGATCTACCCCTCATTTCATGCCAGATTTGGAAGCAGCAGGTTGCAGGGGGCAAGACTGCAGAGAAAGCCCGGGTTGTCCTGTGGGCAGGAGAGCAGGGTGCAGCTCTAGAGAAGCAGCAGGGCTTTCCCTGGGCCTTTGCCCCAAGATTCCTCCGTTAAAAGCCAGGCCACTCTGTGTGTGCTCCTTGTCTGGTGGTGTCCGTCTGAAACCCAGCAGCTGAATCACTGAGTTCTGAAGGGCTTTCCTGAGATCCAAGGTGTRCAAAACGAGGATGTGCTTCCTTTGGTTCCCTGTGTGCAAAAGTGGAGTCTTACTGCTTCTGTGCCTCATTAGGATGCTGCAAATATACATGTTCTTCTTGACATAAGATGAAAGTATAGAATATCCATAAAGGAACTTCAATTTATTAAACAAAGGTTACTTATTTTCAACATAAACTTTTATGTGACGTGATTATGCATGCCCATCAAAAATGCCATTATTGTTGCTTAGATAATTTATTTTAAGGTGATTCTGTTATTTGAGAAGGAAGCTTTGGGAGAACAACACTTTTATCAAAATTTGGAGCATGCAGTTTCCTGAACTTGGCTCTGGGGGAACGCAGGAGGCAGCCCCTCTCCTCCTCCTTTAAGCTCCATACAGAGCGAGCTGGGTCTGCAGCACCTTCTATGCCGTAGTGAATTCCCCGAAAGCCAATTGCAGGATCCTGCTTTTCACACGTGTGTGAGTAGCGTGTGCTGAAACACACTGGATAATACTTAGTTGAAAGGTGTCGAAGAGAAATTGGCCTGTTACACTCAGTGATGAYTAAGCTGCTCAGAAATCAGGTGTACAAATCTCCTGTGACCCCAGGCTTGCGTGACTAATGATACCAATAGCTAAATCATTCTGTTACAGACCTTAGTGTTCCAGGAAAATGTCTTCATAAAGAACTCGGCAGCAGGAGTGTAGGAGGACAGGAGTTTTACTCACGGGAGGACAGTGCTAATCCCAGAGGAAAATCTAGATCTTCACTGAAGTTCAGATCCCCCCTGGCATGTGTGACAGCCTCCTGGAGAAACTTCATCGCTGAGCTCCGTTTGGATGTGTTCATAGGTGTATGTATTTTGTGAAGACTTCCCTCTGGAAAATGAGGTTAACTTTCTGTAGGAGGAGGTTTGTGTTTGGCTGTCGTCGCCCTTGCGAAAACCCTTGTGTGGTGCTCGCTGAGCAGGACTGCAGGAAGGGAACGGATTCACTGCAGGGCAAAGGCAGGACGCCAGGCTTCTGCATCCCGTACGCAGGAATAACGTGCAGTGCTAGTGTGCACTGAAAATTCTTCTGAAGATGCAAAGTTGCACTTCAAAAAGTGCCCTAGGGGCCTTAATGGAGGAGTTGACGACTCCCAGGGTCCTGGGGCTTTGTGAATGGACTGCAGTTTCTGTTCATGAGCTAAACCGCAGAACTAGAAGGAAGTTCTGGGGCAAAAAGTGCTTCCCTTCGCCTATGCAAACTCGTGCTTTCAAGCTAAAATGCAAGTACATTTAGAAACAAAATTATTTTTTTTCTGTTTCAGAAACACAAATGTTAGATTTTGACGATCTAAAACTCCATATTTCAGATTTTGATACTTTCTTTAAAAAGTCTGAATTCACAAAAGGGTAGAAAGTGACTAAGTTGGAGAAATTGGAGAAAAAAACCCCACATTTCTGTTTCTTAGTATCTTCTTCACACAGCCCCATTTCAGAATTCCTTGCCTAGATGTTACAGCCTGCCCTGTAATCACTTGTGAGCAGCAGGAAGGGATGACAGTGCAAATCTCTTGAGCCTGACATTCCGGACACATCGGGTATGAATAAACGAGTTGGTGTCTAACGACCTTTAGGTTTCCCAATTCTGCATTTCTCCACGATTGTCYTGCCAGCCCAGTTAAATTCTTTATCCATCTTACTCCTTCCAAAAGCTGTAAACAATTCCGAGTTTGAAGAATAAAGTAAATTAAAAGCAGTTGGCAGTCCAACTCTTTTGGCTGTTCTCTGGCATTTGGAAGAAGAAGAGGTCTCCGTGCTTGTCTGCGATAACAGATCCAGCTGCAAAAGAACAATGAGAGTTGGGTCTTCTTGTGCCCTGATATAATTGAACACTCGGGGCAAGAGTGAAAAATTCCCTCTGCAACTCAAATAAAGACCCTTGGCCAAGAGCCCTGGTGTTTTGGAGGCCGCTCGTGTCGGCTCTGCTCGCTGCTGTGCGGGGCTGCTCGGCGCGTGTGGTCCCCACCATGGATGCGCCGCTGACAGACCTCGCTGCAGGCCGGGCGGGAAGGGGCCGGTGTCCTGGAAAGGTGCCCGGGGGAGGGAATGTGTCAACGTGCCCCGCTCGGAGCTCCAGCAGCTGGAGTCTCCTCCCTGCTCGTCCTCTAGGCCGAGCTCTAACAGGGATCGCGCTGCCGCGTCTGACCGCAACCTCTGGAGTTGCGTTTTGAAAATCTGCCTCGACAAGAGCTCCTCAGGCTAAATCCGTAGGGATTAAACTGGGTGACGTTATCCTTTTCATTGTCCTGACCAAAACACTAAATGCCAGCGCTGTAAATTCTTCTTATATAAAAAAAATCTGTCCCAACAGGCAGAAATGRCAAATTTCTGGGTAGAGAAGACATTTTAAATTCATCTGAAAACGGTTTTGATAGCAAGGGATAGCAGTACATGTATTGAAATAATTTGATATCCCATCAAGTCAATTTACACAGTCTTTTGAGCTGTTTTGCTAACTGTGTTAGGAAGTTTGCTGAACTTTCAGATGATTGAAGATTTGTTCTCCCTGAATATTGATATAATGAAACCCACAGGCGTTGGATTTCTTGTGTTTCAGAAGAAAGCTGCAAAGTGGTTGCTTAAGAGGAGAGTTGATTATCGCCATCAAAGTAGCCTTTTCTTTCWTCTTCTGCAGGTTCCAATCCATCAAAATCTTAAGGAACTACTCGCTATCCGGACTGAACTTCAGAAGAAGGTTGAAGACCTGCAGCGGGAAGCAGCTACCCGATCCATTTCCTCCTCCTCTGATAGAGGTTCCTCTCCTTCGCACTCAGCCACGCCGGTGCACACCTCTGTGTGAAGTGTAACACAAGCCACTTGTAAACCCATTTATGTCAGGTAATAGAGGAGGGCAGAAGGTTCCTCCCATCCCGCAAGAACTGTGACTTACCATTGCTGTGATCTACTTGCCTTACTGTGTGTGGTGTTATCAAGATGAGGCCAAAAGAGCTTCAATAGACGTGACGTATTTTCTCGTTGGCAGTTCCCACGCGTGTTTGGACTAGCCAAATCCCCAATTGTGAAATTAACTTTGTTTTGAGCAACTAACAACTTAACCATGCTGAAAAGGAATCCATCCGTCAGGCAGATGAAAAAATTACCGGGATACCAGGCCTGGCTGAGAGCCTTGGAGGAAATGCCACGTGCTGATGCTTACACGTAAGCAGAACCCTGAAGTCCTTCTGAACAGGAGCTCTTTTTTTTCCACCCACTTCCCTTTTTTTTCTTTTGATTAGCACAACTTTTTTTTTTAGGTATTTGATGCACTTGGAATTTGATTTTAAATTAAATGTTTTCCAGTGAAGTCAGTTTTACGTCTTGACTAAATATGCCATTAAAAGTGGATGAAGTTAAACTGCATTCGTCTAGTATACCCACTGATTTGTATGATGTAATATATTTGGTAAAGCATGAGTTTTAGTGGTTTTTTTTTTTTAATGTCTTTTGTACAAGTTTAAATAAAGTCTTTAGACTGTTTAGCTTCTTGTTCAGTTTCAGCCTCCCAAGTAAGGGGAAAACTTAACCATGTCACGGTCTTGTACAAAGTAAAGGTTGTTTTCTAGCAAATGGTAATATTTTGGGTTGGAATGACACCCAGCTGTGTAAATTGTATAGTCTGTATAGCTCCACATTTTGCTAAGCGTGTTTTATTTGAAAGTGTACACATAAAATGCAATGCTGTGTCCATTTATGTACATGTGTATGTGATGTTAAACATATGCATACTTCCATGTTTTTAAGCTGTAAGTACAGAAAATGGATCCTGCCTATCCAGACTCTTTTGAAGACCTTAACTTGTAATGACTTTGTTTGACAAAGTTTATAAATAATTATGATCTTAATTGGTTTTCTTGAAATAAAGCCTGGTGGCTTTTTTGTTTTGTAAACTGCTGCATTTTTCTGGAAAGTGAATAACTTGATCTGTATATTCATACAAAATACACCTCCTCTCCTTTGCTTTAGCTCCCTGAAATATGTTAATATCATAGAGATTTGATTACTGTTCTGAGTAACCTTTCAAGTTATTGCTCAGTTGCTGCCTTGAAAGGCTCGGACATGGTGCATGCTGAAAATTTCCCTTTGCTTGTTTTGCTTCTCTGTTTTTTGAGAATCTCTTTCTTCTCTTCAGGCCCTTTGAATACAGCAGCTCTGCTTTTTGGCTCGCTCTAGTATCGCTGCAAGTTCTGCTGGCAGGAATTAAGTGCCATCCYGGAGGATCAGCTGGGTCTGCCTGCTGATGTGGTTCATGTGTCTGCGAGCAGTCACTTAGGAGAACTTTTGCTGTTAATGTGAGAGAGCGCAATGCGCTTTCCTCCTCTTCTGCCTTCATGTTAGTGCTTTGTAGGTAAGGAGCAAGGTGAGCACGTGCTGAGCACTTCCACAGCTGCTAGAGGAAAGGCAGAAGTGCTGCACCCAGGCCTACAAGTTTACTGTGCAGTGCATCGTATTCAATCTCTTGCATTATAGTTAAATAATTGCATTTTATCATACGCATTCACCTACAAGAAGAAAGCTTAAGGAAAGCTTGTAATTTTCATCAACCTCAAGCTTTAATAAATAGATGAAAGATATTTTCTGTTTAAAGAAAAACCCAAAAAGTAGCATGCAGGCAGTGAATTTTAAGTGGCCAGAATGTGTTGAGCTGGCATTGAATGAAACTCTTCCACACTTCAGATTTCTTTGACGTTTTAACTGTATATTGAAGTAAAGCACATTATCTCTAAAATGCAGTGCTGAGGAAAGTCATTTGAAGTTTTTCCTCTTTATTAGTGCTAATAATCACAACATATATCCTGCATAATTATTAGGAAGGGATGACTGGATTAGCATGGGCACTCTGAGATTTAAGATTGCTGGAGCTAATATTGAGCATTCAGTTTTGCAAAGAAAATTACTGCTTATTTCAGCTGACTGCCTGAGTATCCACCAGTGCCAGCTTAGCTCAGGGAGTCTGATCTGAAGGAAGAGAATGGGGGAATATCTTAGCATGGTGATTTTCTGAAATATTATATAGCTGTTACATATTTTTTTATATATAGATATATAAAATTGAATAGCTCGTTATGCATAGCTCTATCCAGAAGCGCTATCAAAGAGGTGATGTTTTCTTTGTACTTGGTCTGCTTCCTGATATCCATATTCTGATCTTACTGATTTAAAAATTGTCATTTTTTTTTTTTTTAAATAAGACAGGCTTGAAGTGGTTGAGAGCAGAACCTTGTCTCCAGTCTGATGTACCTTGAACAGAACTATCCACTTCTAACTGCATAGAGCTGCATCTCCTCTTGCTTTGGCTTTTGGTTTTGCCTCTAAGGGGAGGGCAAAGGGAATGTGCACACACAGCAAGCTGCTAAATTTGACCTGTAGGATTTTCTTATTGTGAGTGATGTGTGGGAGAGGAAACAGCTTGAATTCAGCTTGTCCCCAAAAGCCCAAACTGATGTCCCAACATTCTGAAATGATGAATCTCATGGCACAGCAGTCTCAAATGAAGAAACTGCTACAGCATGGCCACAGGAAAATGTGAGTAAWTCATCTAATAACAGCAAAAGTAGTGTTGAGTGCTTATCTATTCTGTTTTCTATATAATAGAGAAACCTGTTTCTGATTTTTCTTCATTAAAATAGCATGAGTTGATCTGAAGAAGGGAGGTGGGACTAATGAGAAAAATCCTTTTTTTGTCAGTGTTTTATTGCCTTTTTTATATACAGGATGAGAAAGTTCACACCATGTATACAGAACACTTTTTTTTTTTTTTTTAATTCCATATCCAGATTTTAAAATAACAAATGTACTAATTAAATGCAGGTAGTTAGAGGGGTGAATGCCGTATCAGATGTTTTAGAGCTTTTATCATTACTAGGAAAATACAAATGAACCTTCTCCATTGCTATAATGTCTGAAGTTTAGATGATGTGAAGTGTGAACTCCTCCTTTTTCAGAGACTGAGCAGACAGTTCTGACAGAGGAAACAAACTGCAATAAAAAAGCACTTGAGTCTGAACTGACATTTAGCACGTGAGGCTGTAGGTTTTTGCCCAGTTGTTTTTGAAGAGACTGGGTTTAATTTCTTTACTGCAGTATTTGTCAATATTTCCCCATGAGAAATATTTCAGAAAGAAATCTTGATTTCTGTTACTGTAAACTTTGAAAAAGGTGCTCCCTTTCACTGGGCATTTACATTTTTCCTTACGCATACCTTTAAATTACATTAAGGCATAAATATTCACCAAGGCCACAGAAAAGGCTTTGGCAAAAGGAACAACTTCAGTGCAGAGTTCCAAAAATTGTTATTTTTTCCTTGTTCATTGGATCTGCCCAGGGAATATGACTCTTACCGTTTATCAATGCCATATTGCACCATTTTATCTATTTTCTAAAAATGTTTTCACATCACAGCTGTCAGATATGTTGGCTATGAAAGGACAGGCTGCAGTGTTTGGAGAAGTAGTTACCCAGACCCAGGTGCTTCTGAGCACTAGTGTATGTACAACCCTCATCTCCTCCATAAAAATCCACCTCGAGGAATAAGCAAATATATATTCCATATCCTGTGTCTATTTCTTCTGCTTCCAGTTTCAGAGAAACCAGTAGTTAGTTTTCTAAYTGAAATCTATTAATAAAACAAAGTAGCAGTAATTAATAGCAGGGTTGTTGTAGCCCATGTGGTCCAAATAAATGCGAGTTGCCATATATTTTTARGATCTGTCTGCCTTATAAAATGTGGTAGTTGTTCTGTTAGAGTTAGTGTAAGGCTTTGAAAATGCAAGTGCAAAAACAACTTAAGAATTGTGCAGTTGTTGCAAATTCCTTGTAATGTTACTAGGCAATTTCCTTTCAAATGGAGCTGTTAGACAGAAAAGCTCCTAGGTTTATTCACCTTTTGGCAAGGCCTTGTGTAAGTCATACCTACATGAAAGCTGTGAATTTGTACATCAAACAGAAAACACTTTTTTTATCCACATTCACATTATATGTGTTTTTGCAAAACATTACAAAATGTAGACATTTCAGGTTTATATATAAACACAGAGTAYCTTTTGCACTAGGTAAACTGAATTTCCCCTCACTTTAAAGCATTTTTAAGTATTCACTGTTTGGGGAAAATGTATGGGTGAGTAGCAGTGTTCACATTTTAGCATCAATAAARGAGAGATGTGGAGGGATGCTGTGAATAAGCACAAATCCTGCAGCAAGGGTCAAAGCTTTGCACCCCTTTTCTGCCTAAGGTGACAGGGACCCTTCTCRATAGTTGTGTGGGTGCTTGGAGGACGTGGAGGGACAGTATCTGGTGGGCTTGGCTTGGCATGTGGCAGTCACAGGTCTCAACTGACCTGCTCTTTATTTCCTTTTGGGTTAAATCTGTAATTTGCTCTGGTCTGAATGAGAGCTGAATCTCTCCTTGGAAGCATAAAAACACAATTTTCATTTCATTTTGATGACAATGTAGGTATCTTGTTGATGACAGAGGCAAACTCTATCCCTTTGTAACTTCGACTCCGTTCTGACCTCTAGCATTGCCRCGTGTTCAAATGGTATTTGCCAAAAATGAGCACTGCATTCATGGCTATTACCTGTAGTAGTGTTTTGGGATGAAAATCAGGTCCTTTTATTTGGTTAGAAGCCCAGTGCTGTGTGGTTGGCAGCATCCTGGACCAAGGAGCAGGGTGTCACCCGGCTCAGCCTGCGGCCCCACCTGAGGACCTTCCCATAGGCACTTTATTTTCAGGTGTAGCGACTCTAAGCAGCACAATCTACGCTCAGGAAACGTGCAGTTTTCATCACTGCCACTGGAAGTTGTGTGCCCCTAGTAGATGGCGAAGTCAGACAGAAGTGATTTACAAAGGGCTCTGCATGGTTTGCTTTGGATTGCTATTTACAGGCACTTCACTGTAGTCACACCAGTAAGTCCTTCGGCTCCTTGGGAAGGACCTCGTCCCTTATCTGACACTCGGACTCTACTGAAGCCCCTTCCCTTGGTCTGCATTCAACTTGAGATCAAGCCCACAACAGTACTTCAATGTAAACATGTAAGTCTTTACAAAAAATAAACACATACTACCCTTGCAACCCTAGAGTCTATAGCACTAAGAAGCCAATTCAAGCCTAAGTGCACGTTAAATAGCTTTGGATTCAAATTAAATAAARAGCTAAATTACAAGCTTGTAGGATCTCCACGTTGGCTGCTGTCTGACTCTCTTCCAGCCCCAGGTCATGCTTCAGAGCTTCGCACCGTCCTGTTTGGGTGGTTCTGCTGACTGCGTTTCCAGTGCTAAATATTTAACTAGGAAGGAAAAAAGGGATCGTGAATACAACATCATACAAAGGAGCTGAACTGCACGCAGTGGGTGCCCGGGGCTGGGAGGCTCAGCCTTGATTATCTGTCACTGAAAGAAGGATTGTGCTTTTCCTGTATAACACACTTCTGGTGGTTGAAAACATGACAGCTAAATACTAACTGCCACTGTCTGCAGAATTAGATCCTTGGKCTCGTAATGCGGAGATTTTCTTTGTGTACAGCAAGGGTGAAAACACTGTGGCAGAAAAACACTCATGGAGAGCTGCAGCCAAACCGAAGTGGTGTCTCCATCAAAGAGACGCTGCAGCTCAGCAAAGCGTGAGCAAATTTAAGGGAAGTCCTTCAGTAAAGCTGCTTTTGTGGCCAGGGGCACAAAGGTTACGGGTGCAAAGCRCTCACCTTGAGGTTCTTCACTCACAACCGCTTCCATGTTCTCTCCTTTCACATACTCCGCGTTAAGTCCCTCTGGGAAGTAACAATAAAGAGTGAGATGGGAGGGCAGGAAGTAAAGGCTTTGATGCCTGGAAAACTGCAGGAATGGCCTTGTGTTGTGTAAAAGCTGCTTCTCTGGCTTCAGCTTCATCCCACGAGGCGGCCAAGGGGGATCCGTGCAGGAGGCAGGGGGTAATTCCTGCACTAAGGCCAAGGGAGATCCCTGTGGGGGGCAGGGGGTAATTCCTGCACGAAGGAGTCTCCGCTCGTCGGAGCTCTGCGCATGGGGGCACTGCCTGGATGGGACTGCTGCGTGGAGGGGCTGCGCCGAAGCACCGATATAGGGTGCTAACTATAGGGGCTGCTTCTCATTAAAAGCTACATTACGCATAGCTGTAAAAAGCAGTGAAGAGCAGGGCTGTGCTGATGAGGCAGGGTCCCAGCAGGGTGTCAAAGCCTGGTAAAGCTGTTATYAAAACACAGAGTTCCCAGTGCTTGCAACAAGTGCAAGCACTTGGGCAGGAAGCCGCTCGCCCTTGCAGGCRGGAGGAGGAGGAGGCCGAAGGGCACTGCCCAGCCCAGGGCTGCCCCAGCTGGCCGTGCCCCCAGGACACGCTGTGAGCGGCTTCCTCTGCAGCCATCGGAGAAACCGGGAATTGCACCAGTCCCCAAAGGGTCAGAACTGGGAAGAGAGCTCACAAAGTTGCCCCTGTGGAAGGAGGGCCATGGAGAGGGGCAGCCCCTCTGTGCTTCCAGCATTAACAGCACCACTGCCTCCCCCAAGACGTGTGTTTTGATGGGATAACACTAAATGCAATTTCTGTTTTTCAATAAAAAGCCACTTTTGCAGCGGCTGACGGCTCTTAGATTTCTGTCATGCATTGCAATGCATCYAAGGCCTGACATTAGCCCAGCATGCCATGTCTGATGGCTTAAATTAATCCTCCTTTATAATTAACTTTAATTTCCTGCCGCCTTTCTAGGGCTTTGTGTCTCTCAGCTTTCCCCTCATCAAAGCCCTCACTCTCTTTTTTTTTTAATTATTTACTCCTGCCAAAATATCATTTAAGTGGGGGGATATATGCAAGGGTGTTTCGCTCTATCACATTCATTTGACTTTTCCTGCTGATCTAATTTACCCAAATTCTCCTGTTTGTTTCAGGCACAACTGGGAAAATAACACCATTCCAGCAGAAGCTTCCAGCCCCCCTTCCCCCAGAGCAAAGGAGCCTTTTGAAGGGTTTTAATTTTAAAGGGCCTTTTTTTTTCCAGCTGCCACTACCTGCCATGTCACCTCCACGCGGTGGCAGGATGGGACCCCGGCCCCTGGGGACACGTTGGGTCCCAGCACCACGTCCAGGCCACGCGGGAGCTGCTCCGTGGGCAGCACCRGTCACCGTGATCCCTGTCTCTCCTGCTATATGTGTTTCCTGGTTATGGCTGTATGGTATGGTATAGTGTATGGTTAAACAGAGCCCTTCCATGGGGCGGCCTAGAGAAAGGCTGCTCCTGGTGAGGACAAGCCCAGCTGCAGCTGCCCACGGGGACTGCTGCTTGCCCACAGCGACCAGCACCTGCCTGTGCCGCCCACCGCAGCTGCAGCCACTTGCAACGGGCAAAGCGGAGATCAGATGGGCTCAGCTTGGCTCATGCTGCTCCTGCTGCGCTCGCCTTTCTGCTACCTGGTGAGTTTTTACCTCTTACTGATGTGTCTGGGTTTTGCCCCTTGTTTTTACCTCTTGCTGAGATGCCTGTGTTTTCCTTTCCTCCCTTTTGATGAGATGCTTGGGTTTTACCTCTCTTTTTGCCCCTGGGAGGTCTGGTTCTTGCTCCTGGGGTCACAGGGCCCTGATGGCGCCTCAGTAAAACAGCACGAGGGCAGCAGGCCCTGATGCCTGGGGGAACCTGAGCCCCGGATTCGCTCCTGCGCGCAGGAAAGGGCTCTCCTGCACCAGGAGCTCTTGCGTTTAAAGCCCAGTTTAAGGCTTTATTGGTGTCTTTAGGCTAGAAAATGGAAGTGGCTGCTTGGGGGGCAATGGTTGCTCTGTCTGTGTTAGGAAGGGCTGCCCCGCTCTCCTCCTTGGCGAAGGGCAGGGCTGCACGGGGGTACCTCAGCCTCCATCCTGCGCATTCCGGGGAGCTTCCCTCCCTTCCCGGGGTTTGCACCCCATGAGACTGGTAGGGATGTGGCTGCTTACGTTGGATGCTGAAGCAGAACTTCTTCTGCTGGTAGGAGATGTAGCTGGAGACAGCGCCGATGAGCGCCATGGCGAGGGCGCTGGCTATGCCGGCGATGGTCCCGGTCTCGGCCACGTTGCCTGCAGGGAAGGGGACGCAGGCGGCTCGGTGTCCGTGCACCCGCTGCCCCGAGGGACCCCGTGGAGCCAGCACGGCCCYGGCACCTACCTGTGTTGTGGTCACCCTCCGTGCTGCCGCCGCCACCACCTGCAAGACACGCGGGCATCAGGGCCACCGCTAGTGATACAGGGATGTAGTAATAATGACAACAGTGTTACGGGATTAACGGAGGCCTGTGTGGGTGCAGGCGGCCAGGACTGGGAGGTTGGCAGGGAGCAATGAGGGGACAGCCCTTCTCCCAGTTTGGAGCGGGTCTGTGATGGCCTTCGCCAACACTCTAGGAGTTTCTCCCTGGAGAAACTGAGCTGGGGAGGAAAGTAGTTCCTGCAGCAAGCGGCAGCTCTTAACAAGTCACTTAAATGCTGAATTTATGGAAGGAGGTCAGCGTTGCGTTAACGTCTCCAGTGTGGTTTGTCCTCAGCGCAGTGACTCATTAGCGTTGATTGGGCTTGTGGTGCTCATCACTTTAACTTGACTGCTTTTAATATTTAATGCTGTGGTTCCTCGTGAGCGYGCGGTCTTGCACATCTATGTTGTTTTCTCCCTGTTGTCCCCAGCCATGGGTGGTCACACCAGGCAAGCACCGGAGCYGTTCAAAGCACCGTTGTGCCTGGGGGCCGCTGTCGGTCCCTGGGGTGGTTGTTGTCAACCGAGGTGGCCGTGAGACCTGCCACCTGAGAGCTTCTAGGGACCAAGGATGAGCACCTCAACCTGCTGGCGTGGGCTCCAGGAACGCTCTGTCCTCCTGGCCCTGCTAGAGCCGGGCACTGCTGGAGAGCCCAACGCGCTGTCCCTCCAGGAAGGAGAGAGCACTGTTGGTTTCCAGGCTCTTAGCTGACACGGTGACTTCTGTTTCAGTGCAAAAACAGGCAAAAGTCCTGCAGCTGAGCCAACAGATATGGCTTTCTTGTTTTATTTCCTCGCTTATTAGGTCTACTTCATGAGGTGCAGCCTCAGTGTCTGCTCCCTGCACCGCTGGCTTTCTGCAGCTGCGGGCAAGGGGAGGACCTGCTCCTTGCTTGCCATGGCATTGGGTGACAGGACTGGGTGCTCACGTGCAGGACCTGGGATGTTTGCTGTCATATTCTGGCATTTTAGRGCCTCTCTGCCACGACAGGGTGTGGGCAGTGGCTCAGTGGGGGTCCCATGGGTCTGTGCCAACATCCCGCCTCCCCGGAGCCCAGGGGCACAGGCACTGAGCACCTACCCTTCCTGTCGGGGTTGTAGCCGCCATCTATCACACTGGCCAGGTCATCATCCGAAAAAGCTGTTTAAAAAAATAAGATAAAACAAGGGCAGGTTTGCAGAGCGCCCCGCAAGGGTTTGCAGCCGGACGCGGCGCGCGTGAAGCCTCGTGGCACTGCTGCTAAAAGCTGCTGGCTCCCTGGTTGGAGATGGGTGCCGCCTTCCAACAGCTCCATGCTTAGAGCTTTCCCACAGATGTCTGAATTATCTGCACGCCCCCAAAAAGTGCCCTTGCGTCACCCAGTTAAGCCAGTCTAATAGTTGGGAGTTGGCTTCCTCGCTGGGCTCTGTACCTTCACCAGGCTTTATGTTCGGCTTCTCCCCTGCGCCTTTCCTGTCGTTGCTGTCATCAAGGGCATCGGCCAAGTCCAAATCCATAGCACCCTTTGCTGCAAAACAACCCACTGGTTAGTCAGCCCTGAGGTTGGGAAGCTCCCCAGCTCTAGCAAACTTGCTCCACAGGGAAGTGCTCAACTTTGCCAGGGAAAAGTGTCAGTGAATGAGGTGGAGGGCACTGACAAAAACCCTTCCCGCTTTCACCAGGGTGACACTCGGGGCTCGTGCCGCTTGGCGGTCACTGGGCTAAATATTGCTTCTCCCGCAGAAGCGGCCTGGCACAACGGATTGAGCGGAGGTGCCGCGTCGCGGAGCGGGCGGCCCCGCGGGAGGCCGGGGACACGGTGCCGTGCCGGGCCGCGCGGCTGGCGCAGCGGGCTGGGCGCTGCCAGAGCCGCCCTGGGCTCGCTGGTCCCCCCACGCGGCCGTGGGGCAGAGGGAGCTCGCTGGCGGCCCCCGCGGCGGCAGAGCGGCTGCGGGTCGGCGCTCACCTGGGTCGCGCTTGGGAGGTGCCCGCGTCGTCTTGGGGCGCCGCGTGGTGGTGGTGAGGACGGCGTCCCACAGGCTGAAGTCTGCGGCGAGGGAAGGCGGGAGTCAAACGCGYGGAGCCCTGTGTGCGCCGAGCACCGCAGGCCCCCGCGACCCTGCTCCCGGTGTCCCTGAGCTGCCCGGGGACACGGACGGCCAGGTCGGCTTCCCTCCGCTAAATTCATGCTGAGATCCTAGTGTTCGAGCAAGCCAGTTCACTTCTGAGCTCTCCCCTGCTGCAGTTTATTTCAGGTTCCTGGGTTTTGCCGGGTTGAGCAACCCACAGCCCTTGTGACTGCTCTATATTTAAGGAGGTATGTTTGGCCAGAACTGAGCTACAGGAGACGCGAGCAAGGAAACTTTCATGTCAGCAGAAGCTTCCCCGAAGTGTTGGGCACATGCCGTGCATCTAGCTAGCTGGGACAGGCACAGTGCTGTGGAAATGTTGTTTTTCTAGACAGGAAAACTTCACCAAACCAGTGCATTCAGTGGAAGTGAGGGATATCTTGGAGAAAAAGAAAGAACAGAAAGATTCTCTGAGCTCTCTCCTGTAAAGAAAGCGAGTAGGTGCCATGCTGAGAGACATAAAAACCTTTGTAGACCTGAGCTGTGATTTGCGTCCCTTCCATTAGGATACTGCAAAGTGTGCAAAACTCAGCCTTGACCATAAATGCTCTAATACCACTTGCCTTCAGGATGGACAGAAATATCAATATTTCATTTACTTAAGCCTTATGGAGGGAGTGTGCAAAGCTCTTCATAAATGCATGTTGGTACCAGCTTTCTTATACTGAAGGGAATTGGGAAACAGAAGAAAAGAGAAGCTCAGGAAGCTAGATCTTTGCTCACAGAAAACCAGAAGCACCTCAGCTTCAGGCCTGCAATCTCAAGTGCTGCTACGCTTTTCCTCCCTCCCACCATCCACCTGCTTATTCCCCTGGACACCAAGTGCAGGTGCTCAGCAAGCTTCCAGGCCGTGCTCTGTAGCTCCGATCCTCGCCCCTCCAATATTGGAGCTCTACAGATACAGGCAGGTTTCCCTACAACGTGACAGTTTTGTTGGAAAGAGCAAGAGGAGGTGGGTTGGATGTGTTYGGAGAGGTGTGTGGACAGATGAGGCTAAAGCAGCTCAAGCAGCTGAAGTCGCCCCTCTGCAGAGCAGCGGCTGCTTGTGAGGGGGCTTCCAGGTCACTACAAGTGCAAAGGAAAGGGGATTTAAGCCCCAATTCTGCAGCACATCTGGGGTGCTCACACAGGCAGGCAAAGGCTCCCATGCCAAAGCCTGAGCTCGGGCAGCAGCTCCCACCTCGTGCACGCAGTGGCAACGCAGCGCGTGCCACTCCGACCCACGTGGGCAGCAAACCCGGCRTTTCACTAAATGCTAGGCAGTAGGCCTATCACATATTTATATTATAAATATAAATACACCTCACCTGACCCGCCTGCTGGCTTCCGGGGCCCCTTGGGAGTTGCTGCTATAAAAGAGAGGAGAGAAAAATGTTAGTCAGGGTAGCACCAGGAAACACTTACTTCTGCTGGGAAAATAACGTTGTCTTGCTCTGCGCCTGCAAATTCCTCGGAGGCCGGGGCTGGGAATCCCCTGGGGGAGCCAGCACAGGGCCTGGCCTCACTAGTCCCTTCCTAGGCACTAGTCCCCGCCTAGTCCCTTCCTTGAGAGCAATCATTTCCCAGGCTGCGGGACACACCAGGGAGTCCCTTTGCTGAAGGGATTTTGGTGACATCCTAATGCTCAGGCCCCAGCTCCCCTCGTCATTTCTGTGCTAAAGCCAGCTATGATCTGCCACCGGGTTTTAATACTTTCCCCTTTGTAAGCCACTATCTATTAATAGTGGATGGCATTACCGAGTATATGAATAAATAATGAGCAAGAGCTGTGGCTGCTCCACTCATTAATTTCTACTGGTGTTGCCAAATACAGGAGTGCTCCGTTTCCAGGGTATTGGTAGGATTTGATGTGACTGGTCTCCAGATTCTTCGTTTGCTTTTATTCTGCTTTGATATAATTGTCTGGCGATGGGTGCACCATTCAAAAGGGGTCCTGAGGAAAGCACTGCCTTTCCCCATCCCATCCAGCCTAGGGAAGCTCCTGTTTCCCTAGGTTTGGAAGTGGTGGTTAGCACTAACCACCGTCGCTGTGTACTGTCATCAGAGGACTTGCATTATTGAGCCCTAGGTCAGCATCGGCTAGAGCAGTGACCAGGTCTAGCATCTCATGATCTATCATCTTCCTATGTTAAGGATATCTTTAACCCCAGCTTGTCATGAGAGGTTTGAGGTAAAAAACTTGMTATTTTATTCCCTATAAATCCCCATGTAATGCAGCACAAATGTCTCTATGTTGTGACACTGTAAAGCAAGAGACCTCAATCCACTGTTCTTGCTTTCCCTTAAGTGAAACTGTTTGCAGAGCTCCCTGCGTGGCTGGACATCCCTCCYGGGATGAGGGCATGGCTGGTTGTGCCTTGTCATCGCATGGAAACATGTGTGACCGGAGGGGACAGGGCTGGCAGCTCTGCTGTGACCACGGGGGGCACTGGGGGCAGTGTCAGTGTGCTGAAGCACAYCACCTGTAGCTCTTGGCCTGGTGTTTCGAAGCACTAAGAGAYGCACTGATGTATCCCAGATAAAACCAGCATGATGTGCAATCCACTGCAGTGTCTCCGTGGCCACAACCAGAAATTCRAGCTGGTTAAATGACCAGATGCAGATGAATTTTGAGCTCAGTTTTTGAAAGGAGATGTCAGAAACAAGGTACTCCTGCTGGAAGTGAGTCTCCTTCAACCAGCAGGTTACACTGGAAAACAAGCAAGTGAAAGGAGTGGGACTGGAGGCTCAGCACCTCTCTGGAAGGGATCTGGGAGCATGAGAGAACCTTCACCTGCAAGGGGATGCTCATGGCCTAGGGGGCTTGGGAAAAGGACAGTTGAGATGGGGTGCACAAATCCCATAAGTACCTCCATACGTGGCCAGCTGAGAGAGATGGYTGTGTTAACTTCCAGCAAAACTGGGACTGTTTGTTACTAGATGTTACTGATGCACGTGAGCAGCCAAGAGGCCCCTAAGATGCATTCAGTGCCATCAGGATGTCAAAATAACACCAGGACTCTGCAATCTGTTGACTGAAATCACAAAATGAAGGAGTAAAATGGTAGCAAATAATTTTGACAGGGATATTGCTAATTCCAATTGCTGTCAAGTGTGAAGACTGAGTCTACCCAGCAAAGAGGATGAGGTATCATGTAACCCTCGGCCCCTCTCCACTTGCATATGATCCCAAAGAATAATTACATCTGTTAATTAGTATTGGCTTTCCCCTCTTTTAAAGAGTAAATAAATTTGACTTACGTCGCCTGGTGGTGAGATCATCCAGAGCATCTTCTAGGTTAAAGTCATCCAGGCTGTCCCCATGACCTGGAGATAAAGAATCAGCATTGGTTTTACTTGCTCCACACAAAGTAAATTGCCCTTAAGTACATCRTGGCTAGACTTGTTTGCTCCATTTCTTTTAGTTTTTGGAGGGTTTTGTGCTTTTTCCTAAGCCTGACCTATCATCACTGCTGACGAAGACACCCGTGTTCTCGGAGCGCTGTGACTGTTAAATTGCAGAGCAGTCATCTCYGGATTTTCCATTTGTCTGCCCTAATGGATGTGGTATAAAAACACATGCTACACTTAAATTTGTCAAGCAGAGCTACCAATTCATCTGTAGCTGCCACTCATCTGGGGCTGTGCTCACGATTATATGTTTGCTAAACACCATGGAAATACTGGAACAGCACAGGCAAATTCAGGGAAAAACAACCAACCCCACGCACCTCTTCTTTGAAAGTAGATTCCAACATCAAAGATTTCATATTAAAATGTGAAGCTGCCTGCCAAACACACAACTTAATACTTCAGATACCCTGGTAAACTAAGAGCATACCCAGAGCCAAGGAACACACCTGACAACAGATGGCAAATTTATTGTTGAAGGTGCCTTACAACAACTCCAATCGCTTTATAATATCCCAGGGATGACTCTGAACTATTCAGTGTTCCAATGTGATAGCACTGTCTAATCCTTCCTTCCCCGACTTTTTTTACATCATGTTAATTACTGTTGACTTACCCTAGTTCTGAATGTATTTGTCTTGATAAATTCATGCTTTTACATCTCCGAGCATGCTGAGTAATTAATATCCTTTGGGTTTGCTAAGTACTGCAGCCCTGCAAGAGAACATTAAAATGGCTTTCCTCTTATTCCTACTGCTAAATGGATTTAGCTATTGCCACCTGAGCTCCAGCTTGCTTCATGAATAAATTTAAAGCCTTACTGACAAGGACAATAGCAGTGAAAAGGCAGAGGTCCAGCAGAAAGGAGGTATCAGCGTTTCAGTGAAAAACTCGTACAGAGCGTGGTCACTAAGTACTGCAACACCTTGGTTCTGGTTTCAGGTGTTCCCCTATCACACCCAGGCTCCTGTCTACTGAGACGTAAACTTGGCAGATGTGAGAGGGACGAACATGCAGGGCAGGGCAGCTCGATCCCTCTCTGAGAGGAAGGATTCGAGTGCTTTGCTGCGTGAGCTGAGAGAAATGGGTGGTGTGAGATGAGTGACCTGCTGTAGGTAGAGCCAGGCACCTTGTTAAATCCGTGAAGCAAGATGTGCTGCTGAGCCTCTTGGTTAGAAACCTTGCACGAAGAGTGATCTTTGGCAGCCCAACCTCCCTCTGCTCCCTGCGCTCTCCTGGCCAATGTATTTCCCTCCCGGGCCTTAYCACACGTGAAAGGGCAGCAGTGCGTGGCAGGACGGGCTCTCGCACCCTGGCAGCACGAGCGAAGCTGCAGGACACGGAGCTGCTTCCTGAGGGCACCCTTCCCACCAAGGCTGCTTTTGCTTCCATAGCTATTCAACTGGTGGGAATCGGCGTCTCTCTGCCATTTCTGCTTTTGCACTTGAAACTGTGCTTGAAAGAGAAAGGCAGAAAGGGAACCCGCGGTCTGCCTCTCACGTGCTGGGGGCCGGGAGGGAGCAGCAGGTGGCTCCTGCCCTGCGGAAAGGCMACGTCGCTGCGTTGGGGTCCCTGCTACCTCCGTTGCTTGCAGGAAGTGCAAAATTAACTGTCAGGAGGAAAAGGGTGGAAGCAGCAGTGCTCACATCTGCATGCCGAGAGCCTTCCCTCTGCTGTGCTTGGTGATTAGCGGGTGCTCAGGTGCCGTGTTTCTGCACGCCGGGTTGGGTGCTGCATGCCGTGGTTCGGCAACGAGCAGCCCCGCGCTGGGTTTGCTTYCTGCACAGGGTTGTGCATTGCTGAACGCACCATCAGAGGGGGACGAGGGCCTTCTGCTGTGTGTTGAGGCATCTGCCACTTGCTTTCGGGAATGTGGCTGTTCCCAGCACCCATGGGCTCTAGAGCCCTGACTGTCCTGGGTGTCGATACTCTTAATTCCCCACTAAAACCTCACCTACGAATTAAGGCATTTGGCACAATGCATTTCACAGGGCTTTCTTGCTGCTACCTAAGGCAAACCGAGAGAGATCAATTTCCAGGGCAATTTAAAACAAGGAATTCCCCAGGTGTTGGCAAGGATTAATAATAGATTGCTAGTTAATTCAAGCTGACAACATCTTTATTTCATGCAAAGAGTGTTATAGAGATATTACACCTTTTATGGATCAATAGCCAAGTTCTCCCACCAAAGACACACAACTAGCATGCTCACTCTGACCGCGAACCGAACACTCCTCCCCTTACTCTTGTATTAAGTTATTAAGCAGTAACGAACTTGGGATTTCACAGCCAGATGCTTAAAATCCAGACAGCGTACCCGGCATGCACACCTTCCTCGCAAGTATAYGGGGTGGCAGTTAGAGCAGGGAGCTGGTATCCTGCAGCCCCTGCTCGATTCCCTGATCCATCTCATGGCAAATCCCTGCTCCCAGGTGCCACGGTGCCTCGACCTCGCTGCCCACCCAAGGGGTTCATCTACCCAGCCTGGTGGAGCCCATCTGCTGATAAGAAGCTCTGCAAACTCTAGCTGCCTAATGTTAGGTGAGGACTACTGAAAACCTGTGTTTTTTTATGTGCTGTAGCTCTTCCTTGACCTCAGCCCTTTCTCCGGGTGAGCAATGGATGCCAAGGCCGGGCTGCTGGCTTGGCCGGGCTGCTTTTGCACCTTCCTACAAAGCAGGGCTCTGCCAATGGCTCGGGGAACAAAACAAGTAAATAGCAGATTCTGTGGCCTGTGGGTTTGGAGTGCATCCGATGGCAGGGAGCTGGCCAGAGGTGAAGGAGCCTCATCCTCTGCTCTTGGCCAAGAAGGGTGACTGGCAATCACAGAGCCATGGGGAGGTTCGGGCCAGCACCAGAGACGCTGCTCCAGTCCAGATAGGAAGGTATAGGGGTTATATACCTGCCACTGAGACCTTGCTGCAACACTGCTTCTCTGTGTAGGATGAAGCAGGGAGCTGCATGAAGCTCCAGTGCTCTCTGGTCACTGTATCAAGGTTGTTATCCATGCTCTGTACCTTCAGCTGCCTCGGAAACAGGMAGGACACCAGGGAATTCACAGTGGGAGAGAGAAACAGGTGAACTGGATGCATTTTCCATGTTTTTCCCTAAAGCAGCAATCCAAAGAACCCAAGCCAGGACACGGCACCTGTGTAACATGAATCCCCAGCTCCGTGGCTCTGCGAGCTGGGCTGGGAGCTGCTGCCAAGCCTGCGGCTGCCCTGGCAAGGCAATAAAACAGGGAGGCGAGAGCTACGGCCGAGACAGCGCYGCAGATTCAAGGCTTCTCTCTGAATTCCCTTGCTTGGCTGGGGATATTTTTAATCAGAGCTAACTGCTCTTTGAAGGTGGAAGGGTTTTTTTTTTTTTGGTGCCTTAATGTATTCTTTCTCATTATTTTCTGCAGCAGGCAGCTCAAATGTGCAATTGTACTCGTCAGCTTTTTAGTTTTTACAATTATATATATATTCTAATTAAGCCGTGCTGTTTGACAAAGCCTGAATTATAGTATCGTAACTCACACCTAGTATATTGCTAAGCTGTGTGCAGTATTGCGAGAGATATTCCATTTTTAGTGCAAGCCTACATATCTCTCTGTGCAAATATATATGTGTTTAGCTTTCCTGGGAATTTAGAGCCTGTGAAGGTAGTAGATTGACAGCCCAGGAGATTAAGGGAGAATGCAAAGCAGACACTAGTGCAGCTGAGAGTAATTCAAATTGCCTGGCTTTAGGTGCCTGACTTGGGCGCAAGGCAGCAAGCAGTGGTGGGAGGGATGGAGGGGAGGTTGTGTCRCTCCGCGTGCTGTGCTTGAGGACCTCCCGTGGATGAGGGTTGTGGCCAGCCYTCCTGCTTCTTGGAATAAGGTGTCTGCCCATGCTTGGGGCAGCTCTGAGYGCAGCGCGGATGGGACAGGACTGACCTCGCAGCTCAGCTCCTGAAACCAGTCCTGCCTAGGAAAGGAGACTCTTAACTGCCCCCAGGTCCTCCCGCCCTGGGTTGTGCCAGAATCCAGCCGCCTGTTTCCACAAGCTGCCAGGGAATGCAGACCCTCGGGACAGAAACAATGGGAGGAGGTTGCTCCTGTGTGCGGGACAGTGGGATTGGGACCTCCTYCCACGCAAGGAAAGGTCTGCAGGGAAGRAAARCAGGGAAGAGGCATCCGACAGTGCCACTGCACCCAGTGCRACTGACAGACTCGCACCACCGGACACAGCGGCACAGGCTGGCGGTGCGGGACGCGGCTGCCAGACCCCGGCCCGGGAGAGCTGCCCTTACGGGTGCAGCCCCATCTCCTGGCTGGGGACTAGGCACTGCTGCTCTCCTCATCCTCCGTTTTCAGGAAAACATTTTGATTTCCTGAAGTACTAATCAAAATCACTCTTGATTATGGCAAAAACAACCTCTGCTGTAATTTTTTTTATGCAATTAACAAGGGTATATRGTAATTCCAAGCAATCTTGCTCTTGAGATTAAAGGCAAGCCTGCCAGGAAGCACATGAATAAAGCTTTAAGATGGGAATTTGCATAATGAAGACTTTCTCTTTGTGGAGGGACTGATGGTGGTTATGTCTGAGGCCTCTTCAGAGCACCACGTAAAGCCTCTGCTGGAGCCAGCTCGCTGCGGTGACCTGCACCGCTTCCCTGCGCCGGGCTGCCCTCCCGCCCGGCCGCCGAGGACGCGGCATCGGGAGACCCCTGTCTGCCTGGGGTGCCCTCTCCTTGGGCTGCCGGAGCTGCTGCAGGGAGACGGGCCGCGGTGACGGCCGGGCAGCCCAGCGAGCTACGTCGCTCCGCATGGAGCAAGGCACCTGACTCCAYCTGCCTTTGGAGCCACAGAATAGTCTGTATTTGTGGTGCTTACGAGGAATAACTTTAATTATTTTTCCTTTGGACTGCTCCTGGCAGGCCCGTGCTCCTCTCCATCCAGCTGCCGCTATCCAAACCTGCACCCGGGAAGAGGCCTCGCTGTGGGGAAGGTTGCAGGGTGCACAGGACCAGAGAGCCACCCCATCCCTGCTGCGCTGACCCACACAGCTCAGGCTGCAGCCGCTGCGCCGGGCTGTCACCATCGCTAGAGGTGACAGAGCGTGGACCCTTCACCTACGGCCAAGCCGTGGGGCACCTGACCCCAGCAAGAGTCAGTGGGTGATAACACAAGGCAAACGAGACCAACACAACTGCACTTCGTTTGGTGCACTCYAGGCTTTCTCTCAGCGGATACCGTCAGCATCAGTAATGCTAGAAGAAACAGGTGGAAGCAATTCCCCACAACACGACGGATGCTCCAGGAATGCCTGCGGATGAGACTGGGCACTGATGTCCCTCTGTCTTGCACCGCGCTGATGGGATGCTGAGTTCCTTTCCTCACTGGCAGAAAGAGAAGCCTTAGACTGCCCACAAAGAGCCAGAACAAGCCRTGCTGCCACCACAGACCCCCTTGGTGCCACACTGCCTCATCGGGCACCCCCAGGTTCAGGCTGAGCGGATCCTAACCCTGCAGAAAGCCCTCTCACCACCAGGCTCCGGGTACCCACGCTCTGGGACRGCCCTGTGAGCTGCAGCGGGAGCAGACAAAAAGCACCACGGCGAGGAGCTTCTCATCCACTGCCAYCTAGTGCCGTCTTTCCCACTCATTCACATAAAGATTTAAAATCCTGTGGACAAGTGCTTGCACCTCCTCCTCTCCCTCCACAGACTGCACCACGCGCTGCCTCCAGCAACACTTCAGGGGCACCCAGGTAGCATGAGGAATCTCCAAAGTCGGGTGTCGAGGAAACTCTCCCTCCCGGTTTTGCACATGCAACACGGGCACGTGAAAAGCTCGCCCACTCTGGCCTTGCTGCCAGGAGAGCCAGCTTCCCACCAGGTTGCTGCTTCCCCGGATTCGGCTGTCCAAGAAGTGACAACAGTAGAAGTTTCCCAGCTGCATCGACAGGAATCGGAGCAATCCTAGCAGCCCACCACAGCGGGAAGCCCCGCGTCCAACTCCAAAAGCTCAAGGCACCAGGGAGCAGCCAAACATCTCCTGAGGGACAGTAAGTTCCCACAAAGTCAGATATATTCACMTGCCCTAAGTTCTTGCTGCAATTTTCTCTTCATTGCCAACACTTCTCTTTTACCTGTTCTTGGATTAACAGGGGAAAAAATATTGACATGATGATATTCAAAATTTAACTTAAAAAATCACCAGAGAGAGGAATTTGCTGGATGGTTCGCTCCCCAGGTATGGAATCTGCCTGCCAGCCTGGTTTGCWTTTCCCTCCAACATGTGCCTGCTGACTCGGAGGATGGATCACCCTGGCAAATGGGATTTGATCCTTGAGTTTTGGGATGAAAACTCTCAGATGTGAATTTGCTCCTGGAGGGAGGCGCTGCCTTTGTRCTCGCTTTGCCTCTCTTTCAGTGCTGGTGTCGGGGTTCTCCCAAGCCATGCGACAGCAGCAGGGCTCCCAGCGCAGCTTCCTCTGCTGCCTGGTGCTGTGTCTTGGGCAGGGGGTGACCCTGAAGACAGATGTGAGCATGCAGAGTCGTGAGCTGTGAACCGGCCCACCAAGAGCTGYGAGCGCAGTGTGGGACCAGGGCAGGGTTTGATCTAGTGACAGCTCAACCTGCACGTTGGACGATCGTGGGGCTGGATGGGACCACCTCAGCTCCACAGCACCCACCAGCCCTGCAGGTCCACAGCTCTTCTCATCACAGCCATCCCAATGGCCCTGCTCTCCAAGCAGGCACAAATCAGTGTACGGCTTCCTCCGTTGGAAGGAGAAGATGGGCAGGCAGAAAAGCCCTCTAGATGGTAGCAACAACCCTCAACAGCTCAGAACACAAAGCCAAGCCCTGCCAAAGGCAGCGTTCCCAGAGCCAGCAAAAGGTGTGCCTTGGGGTTTCCCACTGGATGACTTGAAGCTACAGGCCTGACTTGTCTCTGCTTCTACTCCTACTCCCCAGGGGTAATTTTCTTTGATGCAGCACAGTCTTTTCTCTGGAGCCCATGTTAAACAGAAAGTTTCCTGAGGTCTGTTTGCAACCACCCCCACCCCAAATTGATCTGAAATGAAGTACCCCTGTTCAGGCAAAACAAGATGCCAATCAAAATGACTTTCTCTTGTATCAACATTCAAAGCTTTCAAGATTTTTAAGGCTCTGTGACATCTCCATACTTGAAGTGGGTGACAAATTTTCTAAGCAACTTTAATAAGATAATTGTTCTTTGAGATTTATGTCAAAAAAGAGGTCTCTGCTGCGGGGTTTCACCTGTTCTGATAATAGTTTTCAATTTAGCTCTGGATGAACTGCCTTTGGAGCATAAGGCTGGAAGATTCTTAGCACAAATACTTGAGTTTCTTTGCTTTTTGAAGAACACTCGGGTCCAAGTCCAGAGGTACCAGTGATGAAGATGGGGCAAGCGCTGATATCTGATATATCTGATATATCTGATATATCTGATATATCTGATATATCTGATACCTGGCACTAGGCCAGGCAGCTAGCAGGGGCAGGCAGAGCTGAAGACTGTTTAAGTCTCTGGTCAATCTGCTGTTAACCCTGGAAAGGAAATCTCAGAGCCTCTTTGGGATGCTGGGAAATGCCACAGGCAGCCTAGTAACTCAAAAACACAGCAGAAAGGAGAGAAAGTTGCATCTTATTTTCATAAAAGCAGGAAGAGCAATTTATTATGCCTAAAAGGGGGAAGGGAGATGTAGAGGGCATCATTTTTCACTCCCCAACTCTCAGAGTTTTGTGGAATGATGGAGAGGAAGTTGACACCAGCCTCACCAAATGGGATAGGCAGTGGTTAAAAGTGACTTTCTTCAGTTGCGGGAGACTCAAGAATATCACCAGGTCTCTGGGACGTGGGCTCGTCCCCCGGCTCCTGCGCAGGCTGCATAGTGGTGTGATGCTCTCCCAAGGCTCTTCTAGGAGCCCCGGGCTGGTGGCCAAACCCCGCCTGAGACCGCTCAGCAGACGAGGAACATCTGGTCTGTGATCTTTAGTGAAGGTAAGAAACCTTGGAAACTTATTTTTCCTTACTAAGACTTTATATGCCGAGCTGAAAACTTGGGCGTTTCCACATTTTCTGTGTGCTGTCCAAGTAACATAATCACACATCATCGCTACCTGTATGTTCAACATACAGATGAGCTGTTTGATTTGCACTTACACACAAAGTAATGACTATGAAATCGCCCAGGGCCAAAGACAACTGCTTATAAACATGGCAACAAACCGTGGCACGAGTGCGTTTTGATCCTAATGTGGTGCAGAGTGCCCGGTGGCAGAGGCAGTGATGCCGGAGTCCAAAGCAGGCCGATGTGGGAGGGGAAATGCTAAACGCTTCTCCCCTGATCCCCAGTGGAAAGAGATTTCTCTCATCAGATAAAGATCAAGAGAAGATGCTGTAGTTAAAAGTAGGTAAATAGGGAATTGCGCAGTAAAAGCGCTAGCTCATCACTTGGGATGTGCTGCTCTTGTTACACTGTGCTACTTAAATGGGAAGTAGAGTAAGAATGGGAAGTAAAGTAAAAAAATAAAGCCACTGTTTTATTTACCGGGCGAGCTCTTGCCAGGTTTCCACAGGTCTGCACAGAAAATGCACCCGTAAGGGGCAGAGTCACCTAAAAAGTGGGTGGGAAAGCCCTCCTGAAATGCTTTTGTCTAGAAAAGAGTATCTCTATTAATCTGTGCCAATTTGTCAACCAGAAAAAGTTCAGAAAGTTTTTGTTATAGAATTTCGGGGTTTTCTAAACTTATTTCATGACTACAACTTAAAATGACATTTTTGAGCCATTCAGGACGACTGTTTAGATCTGAGTGAAACCAAATTCTTCCAGATCAAGAAGGTGCACGCCCCATTGATTCGGTTTTGCACCAGAAAGAGAACAGTCTGCTTTATAACCAGAGTGCTATTAACCACTGATTTGGCATGAAATAACTGAAAACTACACAAATAGAAACTGAGCTCAAAGGGAAGTGTGCCGCCAGCTCCCTCGATCTCTCTGACCATCCTGCGGATGGAAGCAGCAGCCAYGCTCACAAAACCTGACAGCCCGCAGACTTTAATTCAGTCGCCTGTTCCCGCTCTGCGGCTTCCTCTGGGGGTGTTTCCATCTCGTTCCCTTCTGCTGCAGGATGGGGAACTGAGGAAGGAGGCACCTCTCTATGGTACATACGCGTCTTGCAACACGTTGCTCTCCTTGCCCAGGAGGTCCCAGRGCGGTGCCTGCAAGGGGCGAGCACAAGGCCCCCCATGGCCTGAGATAAGCAGAGCTCAGCCCCGGTCAGTAGGGCAGTGCAGCGGCCTCCTCTGCGTGGCCTCCTCGGGCTCCCCGTGGCCTGTGCCGCCTCCGAGCGCAGGGCCGCGCGCGCCGCTGCTGCCGTTTAGCTCTGTGATTCTCCTGYCCTTGACAAGCTCTTTCCATCCACCGTTTCCCTGTGCACAAAAGCTGCCTTTCAGAGCGCGCACAAAGCGCTGAGCTGCGCTTTTCCCGGCCCCCAGCTCGCCAGGGATGACTCCTCTCTCCCAGCGCACAGACCGTCTCGTGCTGAGCTGCTGAGGGCAGAACAACATAATTCACAGCACGAGGAATGCTTCCACACCGCGTCCACCATCCCAAGGGGTCTCTGCTCTCTTTCCTCCGGCTTTTAGCCGCACAATCCGCCTCGCCGCCGCTGCATCCATCGCTCCCGCTCCCGCAGCAGGTAGTGCTGTGGTTTTCCACCTGTGGCTCCCCAGGACGCAGCCAAGGGGAAGCAGTGGCAGGAGCAAGTCCCTGTGTCACTCTGCAAGCCCTGGAGGAAGGTGCCCGAGGGCTCTGCTCCTCCACAGGGAAACGCAYGGCGAGCAGGGCAGATGGAGGAGGGCCCGACGGCCGGTTTCGCGCGGCAGCATCAGTGCTGCACGGCACCTTCCTCGTGCCAGGCTCTCCAGTGAAGCCTCTTTCTCTGCCCAAGCCTCACCTCGCTCATGTTCAGGCCGTCACACCCCAGTACTCCTACTGCAATCACTTTCCATTCTCCGGACTGTCATGGAAAGYGAGGAAAAGGCATTTCAGAGCGATYGCTCGACAGCTTCGTAACCGGGCAAGCACAGACCTCATCCACACAGCACCCGCGAGCTAAGCTCACAGCAAAACCAAGGCCAGCGCTCACTCAGTGCCTGCTCCTCCTCTCCAGGCTGCCCTGCTTTCTCCTCGAGAGCTTTGCTCAATCAGCAAACACATTCCTGCGCTTGCATCCCAAATCACAGCCAGTAAATTCAGCATCTGGAGCCCTAACTTTGAAGTTCTCTTTTCAAAAAAAAAAAAGCCCTATGTCCTTTCATGTTTTGCTTTTTGATATGCAACATTCATCTGTTCTGATTTGGTTCTATTCAAGTTCTTCCACCAGTTGTGAATTGTATCAGTCAATCAGGTTACAAAGGAATTATTGCAAAGGTTTTCTCCTTGCCTTCAGTGTTATGTAGTTTATTAAACATATGTTTTGCTATTAAAGTGGCTTCAGAAGCTGTGCCTCATAAAACCCAGTTTTTCCTTTAGTCAACTATAAAGATAATGCCATAAACCTTCAGGAGATATTTTTTGAAGGAGAAACAAATCTGTTTTTAAGATGAGCAGTCCTAAAAGTTTATTCTAGTCAACACTGGAGATCAATAGACAGTTCTGTTTTATATGCTTTAAGGGCTGAAACCACTGCAACAGATGCAGGAAAAAAAACCCACAACTTTGTACTGAAAAACAAAACAAAACAAGGTAAAGAGATGCAGTTAAATAGCCATTTCCAAGTCTAAGGATCACYAGGCAGAGAAAGTTCCAGAACAGAAGTATATCTAAGTATGGAAATTATTTTCAAAGCTTTTTACATATATATCCAGGCATGGCACATTTAATTAATGCATATTTTTTCGAAGATCTGAGATAACATTGGGTAAGAAACCCAATTTTKCTTTACCCACTTCTTCATATGCGGTAAATGCACTACAAAACTAAAAATTATTCTTTAAAAATATTATTTTAACTTGCTAGTGATACCTAGTAATTATAAATTGAATACCATAATAAGAGATTTGAGACTTCTACCAAATGTTTTTTACCAAGGCTGTTCTCTGATCCTGCCTCACCAGTAATGCAAAACTTCAAAGAAAAAAGAAAAGGAGGTTTTTTCTTCCACTGTCAGCATCTCCAGCACGGCAGGACCCCTGTGCAGAGGGGGCAGCATCCTCTGCACCAGCTGCTTTCCTGGGCTGCGGTGGCAGAGCCYGCACATCTGCACCAACATCTGGAGCAGCGCAGGGCTCCCCTCTCCATAGGTAAGTGCTGTAGGACGGCATGTGGAGGAGCTGCCTGCAGTGACCACAGCCACCCACACAGCAAAGAGCTGCCTCATGTTACCGATCCATTTAAAAAATTATTGTCCTTTTTGGTGGGATTCTGCAGTCACACTTGAGAGGTGATGGGTGAGATGCCATCTATTAAGCTAAGGATGCTGGTATGTGAAGTTGTGTCTCACTGCTGACACCCCAGCTTTGGAGGTATTTTCATCACAGGTAAACATGGAAGTTTTCCTTCAAGTTTTTCTTGGAGAAGGCAGAGGATAACCTGAGGGCATGTCCCTTCTGTCTGGCTGGGTCAGGCACCTCTGCGCTCCTGCTGGAGAAATGTCCATGCCCCAGGTAKGACTTGCTTTGTTCCCATCTTGTCCCCCTCTCTCCGTAAAAAAAGTGTTTCCCATTTTTGCTATAGCAGAGAAGGAGATAAAAAAGATAAAAAACAGAGTGGCAAGTCCCTTGTCTGAACATTTTCCTCATGCTTTTGGACAAATATTTGGCTAAGCCTGGATGACTCTAGCATACCTATACTGACCTCCTTCCAGAAAAGCCACCAATCTGCGTGTTCAGAGAAACCCCAGGCTGATCCCGGGCTCCCAGGCACAGATGGCACCAGCGGGGGCTTCTTTTCAAACGAGGCGGCTCTGCAGAGCCTCGAGCTGCTCCCACACTTCCCACCAGCCGTGGGCAAGATGTGGAGCTCCACAGTGTGCTCCAAGCACCACCAGCACCTACAGCTGGTGATAGAGACAGGCAAGAGCAGCCTGTGCTGCACCCTGAACCTCCCCTGCACTGCGGGCACCCCTGCACACAGGGACAGCCCCAGTGTCACTTACCTTCACCCTGCTATTTCCACACAAAAGGGATTTAAAGCAGCTCAGAGAGGTGCTGAACTTAGCGTGCTCCAATTACCTGCGAAGCCTGGCGCTGGCAGGGATGATTAACGATGGTTTCGGTGACATTGCTCGTGATGCAAATATAGCAAAGAATGCTTAAAATCCGGCCACTGCAATCTGGTGTTTAAGTAATGGGAAAGAAGAACATTTGCCTTGCTCCCTGCTAAGAGCAGCACAGAATGCAAATAGCTTTGCTGCTGACTAATCCGGGCTTCTTTCATTTTAACCTAAAACCAGGACTTCATACCCAATCTCTCAGCTCAGCCTGTAAAAATAAATGTCCATCAATTTAAAATGGACAGATTAAGACAGAGAGCCCAAGCAACTCTGTATTATATCATGATTCCTTCTGCTGCACAAGCAGGTAAATGCCTGCTGCAAATGGAGAATAATTCCAGGCCGCCTCATGGTAAGTCTCATCTCCAACCACAAAATCTTCTTTTAGTCCAATTTAGGCTGCAGGTTGATGCTCAAATTCTCATCCAGGTCTGGGTTTGAGGGGTGCCTCCTACCTAGTAACACAGATTTGTTTATTGTTTTTTTTTTTTTCCATGGCCTTTAAATTATTGTCATCTACTTTGTGTAGCCTTTGAAAGAACCTTCTTTTTTCTCTTAAAAAAAAAAAAAAAAGGAAACATGCAAGAGTTTTTATAAACTTTGCATTGATTTTATATCCAAAAGAGAAAAAAAAAGGAGGCAGAAAGCTTGTGTTTTCCTATGCTATCAGTGACTGTGCAGCAGAGGCAGATTTCTGGGTTAGGCCACGCTGATCCGCAGCAGAGATAGCAGCAAGAATAACGGCGGCACAAATGGAACTGGGATTTGGGGGCCACACCGAGGCAAGGCCCTAGGCCACCCGGCCCGGACGCGGGGCGCCCGGGGCGGCCTCCCGGTGTCCGCCCGGCTGCCGGTGCCGCAGCCGGCGCCGCGCCGGGCCCCGCGGGGCCGGTGGCCGCCGGGCGGGCCCTGCCGCAGTGCGCGGGGCTCGGCTGTCACCGGCTGCCACCTAATGCCCCGCTCGGGGCTGTCCCCGCGCGCTCGCGGTGACAGCAGGGGGAACAGGCGGTGCCGGGGTCCCGGGGCCGGCTCCCCACGGCCGGGCAGGGCCGGGCTGGCAGGGAGAGCTCGTGGCCGGCCGGGCGCTGCCAGGCGGCCCCGCGAGGTGACCCTGCGGCGCCGCATCTCCCCCGGGAGCCGCCTCGGGCTGCTCCGGGGAAGGCCCCTGGGGACGGCGGGCACTCCCTGTCCCTCCTGCCGCGGCTCCCCGGCGGCTGCAACTCCCCATGTCCCTCCGGGAGCCCCTCGGGGGGCGCGTCCCCCCCGATCCCCTCCCGCGGAGGCCCCCGGGGACCGCGCCGGGGCCAGGGGGCGGCGGGGGCCGCCGCGCTCGCTCCTTCCCCACCACGGGGACTGTCCCCATCGCGATCGGGGCGCCCGGGTCCCCTCGCTGTCCCCCCCGGCGCCGCCTCACCTGCGGCCAGCAGCGCGGCGGCGGCGAGGAGCCCCAGGAGGCGGCGGGCGGCCATGTCGCGGCGGGGCTGCGCGTCTGCCGCGGGCGCCGCCGCCCTCCCGCCCCGTCCTCCCGCTGCACCCACGTCCTCCCGCTGCACCCGCGTCCTCCCGCTGCACCCGCGTCCTCCTGCCAGGACTGGGCCAGAGCCAGCGGCCGCTACCAGCCCGAGCGGGAGGACCCGGCCCCGCGGCCTTCCCCGCCGGCGCGGGGCTTGCCCGCGAGGCCGGCCCGGCGCACGCACGGGGACACTCTGGGGGGGTCCCCGAGGCGCCCAAAAAGCGGCCCGGGAAGGGGCTTTGCGGTGGGGCAGAGGGGACAGCGGGGCTCTGCTGTAATTTAACTCCTCGGCGCCCCGGTTTGGGTGCAGAGCTGAGAGCGCCATAGAAACCTGGGCTGGAAGCGACCCCTGGAGGTCTCTAGTCCAGAGGAGCGGTGCCCAGAGGCGCCAGGTCACGGCATCGTTGGAGTGGAAACCTGCTGCGATGGCAGCCAAGCAGCTGCCCCAGGAGCTRCCGCAGCGCTGCTGCCTCCTCGGGGAGCAGGCCTGCTGCTGTGCAGCCTCTGCACGGCGCTGCTGCAGCTCTGCTCTGCCGTGCTGCGCTCTGCCACGCTGCCCTGCGGCTCTGCCACCCTGCCGTGTTGCCCACCGCCACCAGGAAGCGTTGGGCCCTGCGCTCTTGGCCGCTGCGCTTCAAGCAGAYGCCGATGGCGTTTGCTGCTGCACACGGAGCGAGCTGGCCCTTCTCGCGCCCGCGTGCCAGGCCCTGGGCCCTCTGCTCGCTCTCTGCGTTGAGATAATAATACCCGAGAGCCTTCCTCGCTGGTATTTATTGGTAGTTTCGCCAGAGGAAGGGGCAGCAGGATGCAGCCCGTGTGTGGGAGGCCCTCCTGAAGCCCCGGGCCGTGGAGGCCAGCAGCACTGCGGCCGGCCCTGGCACTGGCCCAGCGGGGCAGCAGCTGCAGGACGTGCRCAGCCTCCCCGCGTGCCCTGCGCTTGCTGCGGACACCCCCGCAGTGAGCAGTCCCCTCAGCAGGACGACGYGGCCGTGGAGAAGGAGCCACTGTGCTCTGCCGAAGCGTGGGAGGCCGCTGCAGCGGCCTCCYGTGATAGCTGCACAGGAGGCTACAGGACTGTGGGACCAGCCTGTGGCATCAGGGCCACCACCAGGGCCAGCTCGCCGACCATGTCCTGCTGCTGCCGCTCTGCCCATGGCCGGGGCGCCCGCGTTACCGCACGGCCAACACGGAGAGGAGGCTGCTCCGCTGGTCTGCGCATCCCTGGCCTTGCCGCGCGCCCTGTTCATGTGCTGGTAAGCTCCAGCTCGGCGTCCCRCTGGAGCACAAGCGGTCGGGAACACTGTGCGCTCTCCCAGGCTGGCTCCCCACAACCTCCCCACCGGCTACCTGCGTTTCAGGAGCTTTCTGGGCACTTGTTGCGGGAGCAGGAGGGCAAAAGTGCTGTTATATCAGAGCGAGGTGAGCTTTTGCAAGCCGCTGGAGCCCTTTCTGCTTCCCAGAGGGAGCTGCAATAGATGAAAGCTGCTAAACTGTGGAATGAACAGCAGTTGGAGAGAAACTTTCCATAAAAATTACGCTTGCTTCCCATTGTGTTTTAATAGGAATTATGCTTAACTCTCCTTGCTGCCTTTGAAGAGCTGCTCCTTGTGCTTAGCGTGCGCTTGTATTTCTGAGAGTAGAAGTGTTTAAAGGGAAGGAGAAACACTGATCAAGGAAGATAATGTTGGGTCAAACAAAAATCTGATTTAGAATCTTTCTCTTCCTAAATCTATTCAAATAATTTAGCAGTCGCAGAACATTTAATCCGTTAGATCTCTGAGTTCCTTGCAGGCGCTAATCAATTATCCTTGATAAGTGAYGGATACATAAAAAGCATCAATTTACCTGCTACTGAAGTGCTGCTGTTTTAAAAGCAGAATGAGCCGTCATGTAGCCATGCATAGCCTTGYTGCACAGTTATCTCTAATAGAAAAGGAAAATACTGTACACAATTTGAAATGAGTGCTTTCGGAGACCAAATCACATTCCATTTGTGTCCATCTCCAGCCTGAGATACTGTTGTTTTACAGTCCTATTTACAAGCACTTTTTTTTTTTTAATAAAATTTGCTAATTTGAGGGTTTTGTTAATTCCCTTATAAAGCTGGAGTGCTTCTGGCCAGATTTTCTAAATACTTTGTATTTAAAAAAAACACCTTCAGTTCTTGGAGTTATGAGTCAAGTGGTTCCTTTAAAAAAAAAAAMCACAAACCAGAAAAAAAAAGCAGTGCTATGGGAGGGCAAGGCTACAAATAGCCCTTGCTGGGTGCTGCCCAGGAACCCTGTGGTTGCAGGGCTTGCAGGTGCTGCCCATCTTCCCATCTCAGCTCCAAGCAGGGTAAGTTGCTGTGGGGAAAAGGGGCTCATGCGGCTTCCTGACATTTGCCCCACGACACCGCTTCCAGACACCACTTGCTGCCTCCGTTGTGTCCACTCCATCACTGATGGATTGGGACATATTTGCATCATTTAATTTTAAGTGTGTAATTTCTCTCCTAAATTACATGTCTAGACTCCTGCTATAATCAATGGCGAGAGGTGGGTTCCTAATTACAGCGCTCTGAATCGCACCCGAAAAGGCCCCTTGTCTGTACAGGGAGCATGAGCACGTTAAGCAGGTGCTTAAAATTAGTATGACTATTCCCCGTTGCATGCTCAGCCTGGTGCTGCTTCTGCAAACAAATAAAGAACCTCCTCACCTTGCATAAATCAACTGCTTTAGCTGTGCTCTTACTGCAGCACCGCTCGTAGTACGAGGGTGGAAATTAACTGGAGAGTGCATTTATTTTTGGCCAGTCTCCTGGGAGCACCTGCCAAGCATTCCCTCTCATTTCAAGCCTGGCTGTTCCTGCTGAGAAAGTCTGATGAAGCTTCGAGTCTGGGTCAAGGTGAGTGCCGGGCTCTTCATCAGCTGTCTGCGCCGTTTCGCGAGGGAAGAGAGATGAAACGGCGGCAGCAGCACCTTTGGTGTGAGGAATGGCCCCGCACATGCTAGAGGGAGCAGGGACGGGCTTGACGGGCTGTGGTTTATGCACTGATTAAGTGCACCTGCTGGTGCCCACCCTTCAGTGTGCCGCTTTAGAATAAAAACCTGGCATCGTAAATTAAGTGGAGAAAATTAATTCTGGCCTTGTCTGCTCTGGGACATTAGCCAATTGCTTCAAACAGGTCCTCCCGGCACCTGTTGGAGAGTGGAGCAGCCGACACGGGCCAAGGTGTCTGTGTGGAGCCGCGCCAGACGCGGGTGCCTCGGCCGGGCAGCCCCGGCGCCGGGAACAGGGCACACGAGGCTCCAGGCTCCCTGCGCCCCGGCCAGCCGCACGGTCAGCACCTGATTTCCTTAAAATAACCGCGATCCCACGTGGGAGGGCACCAGGGCGTCCGGGTGAATTCCCGTCTCTCGCAAACGCGCTAGAAACCCACGTTTGTTCTTGAGATTCCTGAAAAGCAGAAAAACCCGGTGTTTTTTTTTTTTTTTTTTTTTTTTTAATTTTCCACTAGGGACAGAGATTGCTGGCTGAGAGGCAGAGGTCTGAGCCCAAAGAAAACATGTCTGAAGCAGCAGTGTAACTGCTTTGGCCGGGCTTTCCGCGTTTTCCCAGACTGCTCGCGGAGCCTGCAGGATCCGGAGGGGCTGCAAGTGTGAGGTGACTTTCACGGCATCAATGAGCAGCTGTAAAAGAACTTTCTGCCTCTCCCAGCAGTTAATAACTTCACTGCGCACAGCTTAGCTTTTCAAAAAGACCTAATGTGTTTTTTGGCYGCCTGAGGACGGCGGAGGAATGTTCCTGGTAACAGGGAGAATTATTTTTAAGGGGGGAGGAAAAAGTAAAAACAAACCCTCAAACAAATAAACTTGCTCTCACCCAAATCCTTGCTCCTGTCAATGAGCGTGTGCAGCAGCAATAAAACYGTGCATAGGGAGGCCTTATTTGGGGCGAGAAGTGTGGAAATTGGAGGCACGGGCAGTATCAGGCCCCCAGGATGGGCGCTCGCTTTGTGCCACGCGAGTGATGGATGTGGCTGCGTTAGCCGCGTGGGCACTGCCAGAGCAGGGATGACTCTGGCTTGACACCGCTTGGGAGGAAAGAGGTTTTGTGGCCAAAATCTGGCCGCTGGCCCTTAGCAAGCAGAGATGACTGTATCTTCTTGGCTCCTGAATCTAAAGGAGACTTTTAACCCTGCTAAATTGTACATGTCCCCTGGGAGGAATTTTGAGGCCAAAACYACCAAAAACCCAGACTCTCTTTATCTAAATACAATCCTAGGAAATTAATGTGGTCTCAATCTAATATGAACTCTTGTACAATGTTATCCCTCCTCTCTAAATAAGGTTTTGCTTTTTTACTAATTATTCTATATGCTATGGCAAAGCTTTGTGGAATGTAATAGAAACTATGTAAGAAAAAGGAAGACTAGTGTTTCCAAGAGAGTTTGGGACTCTTCTTAAATCACTTTTTAAAAAACCTGCTATAAAATCTTGTAACCAGGCAGTGATTTTAAATTAAATTCTGTAACAAGCTCAAAACCCTATAGAGAAGTGATCACGTGCCCGGTACTTTCTCACTGACTCTCCTATAAAGGTGAGAGAGTTAAGAAAATAAATATTGGAGATGGGCAAATTCTTTTAGTGCAGCGTGTAGCTGCTCCCCAGTTGGGACTGTTCCAGCTCACTATGCTTAATACGTATTCCATTTTTTAGGTATGGATTTGATGTTTTTAACTTGGTTCTATGGGAGTCATTTCCCTAATCAAACTCTGGGACCATGTATTAAGTGCTATAGTATGGAACTTACAGGGAAATCTCTAAAATTGAGGCCATTTTTGTGGTGCTGGCTCTTGTCCGGCAATGTGACATATGTGACGTGACCCCTACTGGTGGCACTAGTGATGACACCCATCAGTGCTCCGGGGTTCACCCAAGGCGCCTCATTTACCTCAAAACCCCGTTGTTCTTCCTACCGCTGACAGCGTAGGGTTGGTCTCCAGGCACAGCAAAGCTCCAGGGCTGGGGAAACAAGGAGCTGGTGGGTGTTTAAGTGCTCACTTAATGAACAGAGAAAGATCTGACACTATTTTGACATGTGCTTGAAGTGATTCTGTTTTACGCTCGTAACGCTTTGAATTTTTTCCTGTCTTAATTTTAACTCTTTTCCTTTCCCCGCTACTGTGGCTGTGATGGTGATGCCTTTATCCCTCCCTTCCCCGTGTTTTTTGGCATCTTGTGGTGAATTGTATTTTTTTTTTAAGGGACTTCAACAGACTTGTTGCATTGAGTCTGTGGCCACAGCAGAGCAGTGTGTGGGTGTTAATAGCACGGGTGTGTGTATGGGAAGGGCAAACACTGCTCAGTGGAGCTGCCTGGTGCCTTGGGCAAGATTTTGGCTGCCCTGAGGAGCCTGGACTCTGAGCCAGTGAAGACAGAAGAGCCCCCAGGGCAGCCCAGCATCAACATCAAGCCCCTGTGTGCTCACCTGGGCTTTGCTCTCCATGCTCCTGTGCATCATCAGGTGCAACGGGAGGCCTGGGGAGCCCTGATCTTTGCACTCAAGAGGTTATTTTCAAAATAGCTGCATATTGCTAGGCAGTAACATAAGAGCAGAATCCCATGCCCAGACAGAGCTCCCATTGATGTCAAAGGTTGCATTTCCACTGAGAAATTGGTTAGCGCTGCAGATTTTGGAATATTATCAACATTAAAACAACAGTCTGGACAATGTTTTCCCTACTGTTGTCATGCGAAACACTTAGGGGTGACTGTAAGTGTAAGTGTCTGTTACTCTTTCATTTTGTTCATTTGATGGCAGAATTGCTGTCTGCTCAGTTAATTAATTTCTCCTGCTGGGCTCCAGTCTTTCACACAACACCAGGGGGAAGAAAAAAAAATAGATGTGGTAGAGAGTGAGACAACGTGGTGTGAACCCACAGAAGTTGTCAGAAGGACCCAGGGAGGTGAGAGGTTCTGGAAGTTGACTTTATTGTTTCAAAAATGGTCTTTGTGCAGACCCGATGYGTGTGCAGCACTGCTGCATTGCAATAGGAAAGTGTTTGGGTGCCCCCTTGGAAATCAGTTATGAAATTCTCAGAGAATCCAGCGTTGGCAGGTTCCTTGGTGTCTCGGAAACTGTTTCTTCCATGTTCAAAACTGTCGGGCCCTTTCGTTGCTTGCGTGAAGTCTGTTGCTATCTCCTGCAACTCCACTGTGGAGACTTGGCCTCTTGTTTGGGTTCGGTTGGTGTTTCTGCGGTGGCCAGGCCCTGAGGYGTCCCTTGAGGACGAGCACTGTGATAATTAGGTTTTCACTCCCTGCTCCAGAGCCAACTGCAGAAGTGTAAATATTGTTACTGCTGCTTTGACAGGTGAGAGGAAAAAACGTGATTTCTCGGAGAACTTGGCCTCGTGGCAGCGACACAAACAGATTTGCGAGTGGAGCAGAAAAGCCCCACGTGCGATCGCTGCCCTGAGAGAGTGGTGGACTCCAGGGAGCCCCTGTTTGACGACACACAGAATGGCCTGGGCTTTCATTCGTGTGTCCTCATGCTGTGGCGTTGCCGGTGGCACAAGGAGATGTGGTCTGTGCTGTCCCCCTGATGCTGGGATGTACGGCTCGTGCGTGTTGAGCCCTGGCTGCTGGGCCCTGGCCTTGCTGTTGCAGCGAGTGACTGCAGCTCATCTCCTCTTAGCCCTCCATTGCAGCTGGGGACAGTGCTCGATCCCTTGCTCCGGGTTGCAGAAGGACCTCAAAGCGGTTCCTCTCATCGGGCATGGCTTTGTGCTGCGGATCTTAAGGAAAACTCAGGAGCCTCCTGCTTTCCAGATGCGACGTCTGCCATGCCTCCAACTCCCTTAGGAGCCAGCGCCGTCCCTGGTGGGAGTGTTTGCTACATCAAAGCCCTGGTTTGTACTGCGAGCGGATGATTTCTCTGGTATATTTACACTTGTAAGGGAAGATTTTTTTTYCCCCCCTTGTAAATATCACGGCACTTCTGTTGCTTCTGTGCTGGCCCATCTGTGCACCATTTTCACTCGCACTGACTCATGTTCACAGAGTAGTAAGAACTGCTTCAAAGTGTTTTAATTTCTGCATTACAGTGGGCCCATTTTGCTTTTCAAATCAGTTCTTAGGCAGTCRAAGTGCTGAGCTTTCTTGTTTCTTAACTACTACTCTGGACTCTATTGGACGGAGTTTTATTTTGACAAAGTAGCCTGTGGCCTTTCTCAAAAATGTGTCGGGATTTCCATGCCCCATTTCTGGCATTTGTTCTCCTCTGTGGTGACATGCATGTTTCATGTCTGACTACAAATATTTCATCTGTCATGATGCCATGTCAAATATTCCAAAAAGAGCAAACTTTCAATGAAGGTTGCTCATCCTTTCAGATCCTCTGTGTTTTGCTAAGCTTGTTTTCGTATGCAACTGTACACTCATTTTCTCCCCCTTGGCCCTGTTCAGGAATGGAAATAGAGAGCGACTGTTTTCTGAATGGCTCTTGAGTCTTTTGTCTTGTCATTTCTCTGTACACACCCAGGATTAATCTCATTACCTGCAATTCAGACCTTGCTCTGGAGGTTTTTTCTGTGACTACTTCCCCAGTTCGCCCTGGGCTGGTGCATCTCACTTTCCCCAGGGCAGAGAGGCCGAAGGAGAGCGAAGCCCTTGGTGTCTGCAGGGAGCAACAGACCTTCCCGGAGTCCGGAGCACGATGCTGGATGCTGCAGCTCGAAGCTCAGTTGCTGGTGACTTCAGTGCTTAGCAGCTGCTCATATGCRACTCTTGCGTACGAAGGGAGATGCTCAGAAGAAGGGAATTGTGCATTAGTAAAAGTCTTGGCTAAGTGGCCCATACATCACAGAGGAATGACAGGAAGGGATGGATAGAGTTGAGTGCAGGATCCATGTGCCTTAATGAAGAGACTTTCCTTTCTCTTTATATTCTCTCTGCAAGAGCATTGCTATTACCATCTCGCAGCCTCAGCCCGCTCCATGCCTTGCCCTMCTTCCATGAAAGTTTGTCCAACTTTCCTGTTTTATTTAAGGGAGATATGCGCAGAGAGCTCAGCTTCAGTCATTTCCTAGTCCTCTTCTGGATGGGTAGCACAGGTGCCCAGCACCTGGAAGGAGCATTTACAGCAAGAGCYGTCCCAAACCCCACAGCCTGGGACACCTAAGGGTGCTCTGTGTGTTGTCCCAACAGCGTGCCTGGCACTGCAGGGCTCAGCTTGCTCAGCTCCTGGGATGGCTGGACAACGTGGCTTTGCCTGCTGGGTCTCTGTTGCATTTTTGTCACCAGCAGATGCCTATAACAAAAAGGTCTCAGGAATGAAATTGCCACATTCCATTATTTTTTTGACTCYCCCTGACTTTCACAGGAATGTGAAAGCTCTTTATCTGACAGAGGCAGGGAGCAGCTAATATTTCAAGCTACTGTCTTAAAAAGTATGGAAATGTGAGAATATTTTGATRAATGACGAGAAGGATCCTTTTAACAGGGACAAGAGAAATTCTTTTTCTGTAAACATATTCTTGGGAAAGACTTGAGCCATTTCAGCTGAGACGAACCTGTTTAGCCTGAGGCTAACCCCAGCTGGAGACATTTTTGGCCCAAACAATTAATTATAGAAGAAATTATAGGCAACCAAAACCAGGGTTATATACAATAGTCAACTGTAATTATAGTGGTGTTTTCACCTCTGCCTATAACACAGACAGATGTGTCGATGCAAGTTTTTGAGTCAYTCTTGCAGGAAGGGCTTCTCATGGGGCTGTTTATAAGCCCCAGCTTGCTGGCTTGATGGGATTTCACATCAGAACCAATCTGCTTTTGAAAGATAATTAATTGATGTCTTCAGAGCTGTGCCTTGCCTGTGTTCACAGTGTGCCCGGGGTCAGGCGGAGCTCGGCTGCTCCGTTTCCCTTCCGTGGGGGAGGAAGGGTGTAATGAGGAGGAGGAGGAGGAGGGAGCTTCCAGTGACAGAGAACAGCTCAGGCTGGGACAGCAACGATTAATGGGGTTGCTTCCCAGCTGTAATATCACCATCTAAGTAAGCCTTTCCTGAGAAACCTGGGAGTAACTTTCTGATGAAGTAGGTTGTCTTTTTTTAAAAGCAATTCCTTGCTTAACAGAGAGAACGCTAAGATTGGAAGCGTGTCCYGAGTGAGCGGTTCCCAGCGGAGCTCTTTGTGCCGCACACACTCGCAGGAGAGCACTTTAAAGCTTGCGTGGGGGGAATGTTTTCGCCTGTGCTGGCTGCTAAATTGGGCTGTGTATGAATGCTCTCAGYGGTAGAGGTACTGCTGACAAACAGTCGTCTTCAGCGGTGAAAAGAGTGCAGGTAAAAGAGGAAATTTTGTGGGAGGAGATCCTGCTCTGAATTTCTCATGGAAACCATAATTATGTGATTCAGCACGGAGAGGTRGGAGGGTTTCCAATGCGAGCTGTAAAAAAAGCTTAGAGAAGCAGCTTAGGGATGAGGCTGCTCGTTCAGACCTTATCTGCTTGTGTGGCAGCAGGGAAATCTCTGCGTTCCACCTTATCTCTTCTCCCCCGGGAGATCAGTGCTGAGAGTGTTTGACCTCTTGCTTAAACAGTCTCAAGTCGAACTCGCTGTAATAGYGGCTGAAGGCTCTGGCCATGCGATGCCTTGGTGACTTAATGAAATCACCTTGCTCTCCAGCCTCATGGGTGCAAACGTGTCTTGCTAAAATACCCTCTGAGGTCACACCTGGAGGGAAGTCCTAACAGAGCAGAGCTACGTCAGCAACAACCTCCCTTGGAGGTTTGGAGACACCTCCAAGGTCTCTCATTCCTTTTTCTGCTCGTTCCTCGGTTGTGCAGTTTCCTTCTTGGGAACTTTCTTTGCAGATATAGGAGAAATGTAAATGAATGTTAATTCACAGTGTTGAGCACAAGGAGATCCCAGATCTGGAGTGTGTGTTCTCCAAAGGCAATGCAGCCTCAGTGCCAGCACAGGAGGATGCGTAAAAGAGCCCAACCAGAGCAGGCCCGTGGTCTGTTTTGCTTTCTCACACTCGGAGCTGGTATATTTTAAAGGATATCAAGCAGCAAATGTGACAAAGGGGAGAAATTGTTACAGACTGTATTTGGCAGAAAACCAGCGAAGATAAAATACCATACGTTCTGTGCAATGAGCTCCTACATAAATGATTTATTCACTAGAATGCAGCTGGGGTCAAACACCTTCAATTTGAAACAGGCCAAAGTTATGCAATTATTTTAATGTGAATTTTTGTAGGAAAAAAACCTATAATCTGTTCTAGTAAAAAAAAWGTTTACCTGTGTAACTCTTAAAAAGCAAAAATCCCCCAAGAACAGTGTCACCATGTTATAGACATATATACAGCAGCTGAATAGCTGGAAAATGACAAGCTATGCCCTAGAGACGCAAACTCTGAGAAGATTGCTTGTTTTCCTCTATTGCCAGCCAAGTCTGTTCTACAAATTGTGTGTGRTGGAGATCACACTCCTTCAAAATATCAAATTGCTAATTAAAGGAACTACTCAAGGAAACTTTCTGGTGGAACAATATATGCAGTGGGATAATAGTAGTCACTTTTTCTTTAATGAGTTTCTTTCCTAACCAGAATTTCTTACAATACATTCAGTGCAGCCATTCAGTTAGATTATTATGAATCACATGTGTATTATTTCTGATTTGATATTAACATAAAATCTTCTGATGAACCATAGTATTACAAAAACAGGTCTGGTGTATAGAATGGCAATATCATTCCTGCAGATAAAYGCTTGGAAATGAAGGTCCTTACTTAGCAATACAATTTAACGTGCTAGAGCAGGGTGTCTCTGGACAGTCCAATGCATTGATCACAGTGTGAGCATTGCTCTGCAGGGCGGCATTGCACTCTGTAGGATCTGAATCAGCAAAAGGTAAGGGAGGGAGAAATCTTTTGCGGTGGGTGTTCTTGTGATACAGTTGGTTGAGTTGGAGATTTTCTTAAAGTACTAGTGTTTTGTGATAGCAAAGTGATTTAGCAATATCAGCCAAAAAACTGTGTACAAGCCCTCTTGAAACGATGTGGGTAGATCAAGTCAAGCAAAAGGTTGCTGTGTAGTAGAGAGAGGAACACAGAGCCTCAGAGATCTCTTAAATCTCTTCTTCCCAGTTCTATGAGCGGATGGCAGCTAAAATACTCCCTTCAGGTTCTGAATAGATGTTAACATAATGAGATGTATTTCCAAAAATACTCCAAGGAGCTGGACAGCCATTTTCAATAGCTTGTCAGTGGTAACTAGGTGCCTCATTGGGTACTCTTGGAAATTCTTCATTCCCACTTAAGAGATTCTCTAGTGTTTTTTTCATTTTCTCTAGTGAACAAGAATGACTTCTTGATGTTGAGTTTTGCATTTCCAAATAGCCTTTCTTCATAGTCCCCTTAAGTAGAGAGAGCAAACAAGCATCTTGGTCAAAGCATGCAATAGCCTCCAAAGTATAAAACTAAGGCATTTCCTCCTTGTAGGTCTTGACTGCTTACTGGGCACTGGAGGACTAGTCCTTTATGTATCTTTCCATTTGAATTGTATTATTCAGGTATGCAAGTTACTATGGTTCTCCATCCATCTTGGTATCAGGACTACGCCAGGGTGCTGCTGCTCTGGGTCAGGTGCAGCTGGGCCACTCTTTAGGAAACACATTTGCTGCTGAACACCTATGGGACAAGATTCCAGAGAGCCTACATGTCCTGCTGTTTTTACAGCACCTAAGTTTCACTTGGACATTTGCCAGCAGAGCTAGTGACCTGGCGAGCTATTTGTAAACATGACCTAAGGCATATGATTGAAGTCATGGAGTATGATCAGCTTCACTCCCCTGTGTCCAAAGCASCYTGCCAAATAGTGAGAAAAATATTGGAGTCWAACTGATCAGACTTTGCTCATCAARTCCAGGCTYRGTCCTTCTGTCTCTAATGTCTACCTGCCTTGGGCAAGCCTTGATCTCCATTGGACCACTACAGTCATCGGCAGCTCCAAAACAAAGGTCCTAAATTGGGCAAGTTCTATGCACCAGGCAAATAGTTAATCAATGTTCTAAGAAGCAAAGAAACATTTGGGATGAGATGCCTTTGTCCGGGAAAGCAGGGAGCAAAGAAGGGAGGACAGGCAGACAGGAAGGGTCAGATCCTGGTGTGCCCTCATCCTCTGGGCATCCTCTGGGCCTCTGGGCAGCTCCTCTCTGCGAGGAAGAACTTTTGTCTGGCTGGGCACCCTGTTGGCATCTGAAAGATGGAGAGCACAGAGAGGAAGGAGAAGTCAGCCAAGAGTAGCAAATGGACACGGAGCCTCTCATGGTAACTTAGAGGCTTTGGTGGCAGGTATTACTGTGCATGCTCCCTTCTCAAGCCCTATGGAGCATTACCCTTTGCATGGCARTGGATTTATTCGGCTCCTTATCTAATTTTAATTAAAGTGCCTTTCTCCCCTCCCCCCCCACCCAAAACATAATCAACTGAAGAAAAACGAGCTGGTAAGTCATTGTTTTTACCACTTTGGCAGCAAGCGAATGTTATGTCTGGCACRCTCGGCACCAAGTCAGAAAATGAATCAGCAGCTGTTGTGACAGAAGCTTTTTCCTGAATGGAGAAATGGGGACAAAAAGCGAACRGGGCCGGAGAGAGGTTTCCTTGCCGCGGAGAGGGCAGCGTGAGGCGACGGTGGGGTAGCCTGGACGTCATGGTGCTCAGCGGGCAATGGTGTGGGGCAGGCTTGGGCCCTCCAACAGGCTCCGGCCTGGTCTCGCAGGGAAGCTCCACACGGAGGTTCTGACGCCTCTGGGGGCTGCCTGGCTGACGTTGATCCCCAAAGGGGAAACCGGAGTGGTGAACATCCTGCCCGCCTCTGGAAGWCCCATTTTACTCTGGTTACTTATGTCTCACACTTGGCCTACCATGGGGCATTGGGCAAAGCCTAGTTACATAAAGAGAACGGTTCAGGCATCTGCTCCAATCTTCAGGCATGAAGATCTTGCCGCTCGGTACCTGTTGACCTGAMCCAAGAAGAACCAATCTGTTCATGTGAAATTGGTACACATTGGTACATGGCTGTGCCATGACCCTTGCTGGGACACGCTGGGAACTGCAGTCCCCATGGGCTCCCACTGGCCTCCCAGATCCACCAAAGGCTTGTGGGACCCATGACCATGATAGCTGCCATGCCAGCTATGAAGGGCATAGACCAAGCACCTCCTCTGGCTGCAGACTGCACAAGAGGGTTTGCTTTGGTCCACTTCATGGGGAAGGGGTGAACTCCTTTCGTGTGTCTTGGCAGATCCAGGCCCATATTTAGCTGTTTTAAATGATAGTCTTGCATATGTTATACAGAACATGGGTGAGCTATAGAGTTACCTTGTTCTTGTCCTGGGTGAAAAGTTTCTGATACTCCAAGTTCATCCCTATTCTTTCTCTTTGTACGACAGTTAACTTCTCAAAGGCACCATTTACTTTGTGACTTTTGGCATCTGATATGAGAAACATTTAAGGGCACACAAGGAATGCTTTTAACTAATATTATGGTTTTGCTSATGCATTGCAAACTACTTCTACAACAGCAGCATCAAAGTCTTATCTGCTAAATAAATACTATTGGACAGAGTTAGCAGATCTGGAGGATCCGTGCTGGAGCAGACCCAGGGTCCCTCTAGAGAAGAGCACTGTGCAGTTCGCTTATGGTGATGAGTGAATCTGGAGCTCCAGCAAGTTTATCTGAGACAGAGAGTCAGTCTCGATCTGTCCCTGAAAAGGGCTGCTTTTACTCAGGTATTTTTACTGGCAGTAGCAAACAAGTGAGGCAGAGGCAGCGACTTGCAGCCTGAATAGCCTCAGTAAAGTCCAAAGGGACAACGTGGGGTGTGAGCTGGGGCAGAGGTTGTACCGAGCAAGCATCTCATAGTGCTGTGACTACCTCCAGGCTGATGGCACGAGCACTGTGTCTGTGCTTTCTTCTGTACATTCCTCCCTATAAACTCCCTCCTGGCCCCTGCAAAACAGGGTGTCTGGTGGCCTCCCATCACACGTTACCTGGGACGGGTCACAGCCGAAGGCCCCTCTACCCTGCTCCTCTCCTGAGTGTACGGTGGTGCTCGCGCTCAGGCCGTGGCAGCGCGCTGCCTGCAATGCCTCCTGGCTTCGCTTGGATTTTATATGGCAGAGCGGCGGCGCGAGGGATTGTTTTGTTACTTGGGACAGAGTACAGCAATTGCTGGAAGATGAGAGCTTGGGGTCAGTTCTGTTTGATGTTTTGTGTATTTACTGACAAGGCTTTCAGGGAAATGGCACACTCTCCATTTCCCCTTCAGCTCCCTTTGCTCCAGTGCCAGCCCCMTCGTTCAGATCCAATAAAATACCAATCTGCCTGTGCTGTAAAACCTGGAATCCTGCGGAAACGCTGGGCACGCAGCACTTACCATGGCACCCGTGTGCTGGTCAGAGGAGCGGGACATGGTTACTAACAGGCAGCCGCACCTCGCTGCTGGGGTCGCTGGAGGGGTTTCAACACAGACTTGTTCCTCGCTGACTGAAGCACTATTTTGATAAACATCACGGATCTGGGAGCTTTCGGCCTCGGACCCACCATCCTCAGAATCCCRGGTGGTTGGTAGCATCGCCAGCAGCTTTACAGAGGGGCAAACAAAGATTAGTCCAATAGGCGTATGCTGACTTTTTATTTAAGACTAGTTTGCTTAATTTCTATACTCAACTAGTGGGAATTTAATGACTCATGATGAGGCATGCACTTTACTTTCTAGGAAGGCCACTTTTGTTTTCTTATTATTCTTTCATTTTCTTATTTTGCTCATGCTCCTGCAAAGCCTCTGCATCGCATGCAAGCGCAGGGGTGCTCTTGTTGTTTGTGCGGCAGCAGTTCTAGGAACCACCACCTTGATCCGGGCAGGGGCAGCACCAAATGGAAGCTCTTACCCCATCAGCTGCTGGGTCCCTTCACCCTGTGCATGTAAAAAGTATCGGGCCTGATTTTCTGGTCTAAAACTGGTACATTCTCTGTGCATTTAAGTCACTCCTGGCTTGCTCTGGGCTGTGATTATGTGAGAGGAAAGCTAAGCTCATTAATTCTCTGAAGAATTAAAAATCAAAGCTGGGGCAGAGAAGGTGCAGGGAAATTTCATAACTGACCAGCTTTCTATGTAAGCACCAGGCATCTCGTAGCCAACAGAAAGAGTCCGTATCCTTCAAGCTCTACTGCCAGACTTGTCTACAGTGCTGACAGCCACAGGCGCAGCCCTGCCATTTTAAGGGCTTTCAGGATTAGGCCAGGGCTCCTGCACAGCTGCAATGTCTTGCCCCTATTTTACACCCAGTGAAAGATTTTTGAATGGACTTCAGAAGCCATTAGGAACCCAAATGTCGACTTGCACTTGCAAAATGTCTCTGGTTAATGTTTTCCTACCGACGCTCGGCTTTGCTCCCCGCCTGCCAGAGCTTCCTGTGACCTATTTGAAATATCACTCTCCTAAGTGAAAATGTGCCTCTCTTTTTCAAACTTGCAAAACTCACAAAAATAAATAGCCTAATTTGGCCAGTTAATAGCCCTCTCCTGGGGCTTTTCTCAGCAACTAAGAGGCCTTTTAAATACAACATTTGTGACTGCGTCATTAAAGCTCTGCATGATCCAAGCAGGGTAAACCAAAAAGAAAGAAATGTCTTATTTGATCTAAGTTTTTTTTTTAAATAGTGACACTAGAGACCCATTTATTTTTAATTACACAATTGCTTTATTAAAAGCCTAAATCCTGCAGTCCCTAGTCATTGCTCAGGCAAAACTGCTATCATTCAAGGAAGGACCTGTAGGAGTTGATTCTAAAAATAGGGCAGCTGACAAAGTCTGCCTTTCAAAAGGATTTGCTTTATTTTTGAAGGATTTCCCGAGTCTGAGAACTTGCTTCTACTTTGCCTTTCTGTTCTGCAGCTATTTGAGATGAGTGTAGAAGAACTGCCACTCCAGAAAGCAAAACCCACATCAGTTTTCCTCTCCCATTGAGTGCGCTGCCCTTTCTGCTCTTGGGAACCACTGCACACAGCTATGTTAGTATTTGCTTGCATCGGGAGGGATGGGTGAGGATTAGCTCTGGCTCTGTCCAAACCTTTCTCTGCACCAGCTGTTACCCCAGTAGGGTCTAGGGCAGAGCTTAGGGGCTGGAGCTYCCCTTCCACGTGCCTGCTCAGGGGATGACTTGCACTGTGCACAAGTCAGSCTTGTAGACCCCCAACGCTGTCCCTAAGCACCTCACACTGCCAATCCTGAAACACTTTGGCCTCATGGTCCTACCGAGCACCGTCTCCACTAAGATCCTCCCGGGATCAAGGTTTATTCCACCCATCTGTTGTAAGGAGCAAGTGGCCTTGATAGGGCTCCATGTCACGTCCTGCGACGCGGCTCTGCAGCCCYGGATTGCACATAGACATCCGAAGCAGTTCATTGGGACACTGGCAGCGGTGGGACTGAGCTGGCCTCTCCTGCCTTCCCTGTGCTCTTCGGCTGCTGTGGCACCCGAGCGCTTGGCTCTCTCTGGTCTCCATGTACAGAGCAGATCTCCTTGATAGCTTAGGACTGGGCTGCCAGCAGTAAGCAAGGGAGCAGGCTGGCCAGGACACATACATGGCACTATATTCCTGGGCTAAACTCCAGAGTCTTCAATTTTATTATCTAATTACCCAACCGAACTCGTTCATCTTTATTTTTCAGTCTTACCCTGAGACCTCAGTTTAAATGTGACTGCTATGCAAAGCACTGCCCAGATGCTCTCCACGTGGAAGAAATCACAGTTTCTCAGCTTTATTTGCTCAAAGGGTGTTTTCTTAGTGTAAAGGATGCATGGCAAAGACCCCAGCGCTGGCTGGTGGCAGAGGTCTGCATTGGTCTGTGTGCAGAGACTGAAATGGCTGCATTATCACAAGGAACTGCACTGGGAGAGCAAAAGGAACAAAACAAGCCTCAAATTTTATATTAAGATTGTGCAGCTAGGCACGTCTTCATCACCAGYGTGATGAAGTGGCATTAAATCGCATGCAAGGCTTTGTGATGTGGCTCTGTGTGATCTATAGCTTTATTACCAAGAATGAATAGCAAGAGATGCTAAATAAAAATGATGGGGGGAAAAAGAACCCCACAAGTTAATGAGACTTCTAAAACGTGTCCATGAAAAGCAGGGCCCAGCAGGGGCACCAACCCTGTCATCTTGTCCCTCTCTCGTCCCTGTCCTTGAGTGCTAAGGCTTGACCTTGGCCCGTAGCCATCCTCACCATGTGTTGCTATCAGGTACCTGCAGCCCACTGGGACCTGGGCTCCCTGGTTAGCATAACCCTGCCCATGGGAGGGACTTAGCCTATAAATAAGCTGCCTTTTTCCCCCCAACACACACCCCTGCTCCTCGTCTTGATTTCCTAGGGGAAAGCAAGTCCTGGCAGGTTCAGAGGGCATCCAGAGCAGGTAAATGGATAAAAGGGGCTGAAATAGAAAACTTTCCYCCAGGTCTAGCAGGATTTGTGTGTGCTCTCCACTTTGCAGGGCTGCTTTTAGGGGTGGGAGGGAGAGCGATGTGGCAGATGTTGCAGAGCAGGAGGCTGCTGTGGAGCCAGCTCGTGCAGCTTGGAGAGAGGAGCAACAGGAGAGGAGCCTGGCACGGCGCTTCTCCCACGGAGCCCCTGCAGCAGGAGCCCTCCGGGTGCTGCTCTCCAGCCCCGCGCGCAGAGGCCGGGGGCTCTGCTGGGAAGGAGCCTGGGGAAGGAGCCTGGGAGCTTTTGAGCTCAGCCTCTCCTCTGGGTGACYGCAGCTTCTAGCAGTGCAGGGCGAGCGAGCAGCAGGAGCAGCCAGGGACCTTCCCCAGGATAGGCCTTGCTCGTCTGTGCTGGCGATGCTTGACAAGGAGCTTCTGGAAGTGCAGCACGATTGTGGAGAGCAGCTCGGTCAGCACGTTGGAGCGAGTGGATCAGCAGCTGCATCAAGTGCAATGCTGAACGCCGCGCTCGCGGACACTCAGGGATGCCTCCCGACATGGCCACGTTGCGTTCCCTTTGCTCCTCTGGTGGCAGCACCACTGCTCCTGTCCTCGTCTCCTGTTTGCTGTTGTCTAGGCTCGCCCCAAGTGAAGAGCCGCTGCCTTCCTCGTCCCAGATGTTTCTCGTGATCTCTCCCACTCTAGCCCTGACCACAAGCAGCACTTGGAACAATTAACACCTTGTGCTCCTAACATCCTACCATTTACAAGGCAGCTGGTTACTAGGGCAACAACTGCACTTTTTTTCTTTCGGTGTATTGACTAAAACTCAGCGCTTTATATTAAAGGTAAAGAAAAATAATACTCTCTGTAGCAACAGTGAGTTACTACAGCATCTCTCCTGTAATCAAGATATCGCTGAATTATGGTGCTATAAACAAGCACTTCTGATATAACCACAAACACTGTGGGACATGTAACACATTGGCAGTATATTTCAAGTGACAAACTCATTTATTGTAGGGGAATGGAGGGGGGAAAGCACCTTTCCAGAAACTGCTGCAAGGAATTACAGCAAAGAATGACTGGAGCTTAAGGATGCAGAAGCAAAGTAATTCTCCCAACTTGACTGAAATGAAGAGCTTCAAAGTATGAGGATGATGACAGCAGGACTGGTAGCTCAGAAGGTAAAGACACAGGGGTTGATTATTCTCTCCCTCCCACTGCTATAAATCAAGAGTAATTCCATAGCACCTGATGGCATTACTGTGCCAAGTGACTGGTGTAATGAAGTCTATCCAGGACGTTTGGGAAGGAAACCCACAACTATCCCATTGCATTAGTAGCCATTGCATTATTAGCATAGCCAAAGTGGTGACTTCTTCCTTGCAGGTGGGACTTGAGTAGCAATCATAAATTATTTATTAGGTTACATACCTACYTGAGGGGTGAAAAAGCCCGGGAGCTCTAGATACAAAGTCAGTGGGTGCYAGATGCTGGGGAGGCAGAGAACAGGCTGGAAGCTGCTTGCCAAAGGGGTTTCATCTCTTCCAGGTGATGCTGGGCCCCTTTCTTCATTGGAAGAAGATGCTTTCCTGATGATGTGCTCTTACATTTGGTGAGTTTCAGGTTATGGACTTCCTTGTGCAAGCAGTTCATTTCTGCCTGTTGCTTCATTACTCCATGATGGGGTGTGTTTTGGTGGCAATCTGGTGCCTGCCTTATTAAGTGCTGTGAGCTGTCAGTAGTGACTCTCTCGGCTGCAATCAGGGCCCTAGATGATATAGGGGATGCAGGACAGGCTGGGCTGCTATTCAGTAATTTCCCAGCCATGTGCAAAGGTGCTTCTGCACCATGCAGTGGTAATGGGAGGAGCGGGAAGAGGGATGCTGTCTCCCTACATCCTTCTGGTAAACCTGCTCCTGGAGTTGATTATAAATATAATCATCTCTGTGCATACATAATTTTAATAATGGTTAAATACTTGTGATGAGGAAGTACTTGTGCTTAAAGTTCATCTCTGCTGTCTTACAGCCTATGTATTTATAACATTTGGTGTGTGAGGGATGGTGCCTTTGTCAAAGGGTCTGCCAGTAGTTTGCCAAGGAAGGTCTGAACAAAACAGCTGGTTCCAAACACTGACCTGTCATTATAAAATTTCCCTGGTCAGTACCTCAGATGAGAGAAATGTTGAATCCAGAAGCAACCCAGACACATATGCAAAGTTTGCAGGGAATCTGCAGGACTGTCTGCTCTCAACAAGGGACTCCAAAGTGGAAAAAAAAGCCCTTCATGGCCTAGTTGACCTAGTGAGAGAAGATGATTAGGATGAAAGGCTGGCTTTCTAAAATAAACCACTGCAAGAACATTGGGGTTCTTTACTGTTAGTTATAAGTGAGTTYGGGGTTAAAGGGAAAAAAGTTCCACTGCGGAGTTTACAAACCAGCACAAAAAGTGCATTGAATTGGAGCTGTTCAGCTTACAGACTTATAAAGGTTTTGCAAAAGAGCTCAAAAGTTTCTTGAATAATGCAATGTCTTTATTTTTGGGCTATCTGCAAGTGTTGAACTTCTTTGGATTTCAAAGCAAATATATGCATCTTAACAAAGACCACCTTGTGTCAGCTATCCTTAAAAATTATAGCACATAGATTAAAATAAAAAGTGTGTACTTATCCCTCCTGGGACACTGAGGAATGGAAAAGCCTTATCAGAATTCTTTAAACTCATCTTAACAGTGTTGAACCAATTATTTTGTTAAATCTGGGTTTGTTTTCTGTCTCTCAATGAGAACATTTGAAGYCTATCATCTCCACCATTTATGAGTTACCAGTATGCAAGTGTAAAATTGCCAATTGGAACATATGGTATCAGAGGGAACAAGGGGGAAATATCTGATTGCTCACACTCCCCAAACTCCAAATCGACTGCATTTAGTATTTTGCTCATGGTTCCTGCAGGGGGAAATAAAAGAAATCATCTCTGAGCTGAGACCTAGCACTGAACATTTCACCCTGAATAGGAATCTTTGAGAAACTTATAAGCAGCTGAAAGGGGAATAGAATAGAAACTACATTTCAGTTTCTTCACTAGGGTTGCAACTCCTGGAAGAACTCACCACCATTGCCATCAACAGAAAATCTCTGAACCTTACTTAAGTTTTGGTGCCTGATTTGGGAACGTGGTTGAAGGCCATGAGAAACTGATCTCCTTCATTATCGGAGGGACTATCARTGGTGGAGGAGCAGACCATGTCACCTGCATAATTCAAGGAGTTTGTGATCAGCTGCACTATTTGTTCAGGCACTTGCCGCGGATATGGAGCAGTCCTGCACAGCTGTGTATGATGTACCTGATAAATGGCTGAACCTGCAGTGTCAAAGGAGCCTAGGCTGGTGTGATGGTGGATGGATAGTGTGGCCTTACAGCTCTCCTTGTGYCTTGAAGCAGGGGCTTGTGAGATGAAGTATCCAGGAGCTGAAGCCCCAGTCTTTGTCTTTGCTGAGTGACAGTGAATGCTTTGGAGGAAGGTGGACAGGCACAAGGATTGCAACACTGTTTTCCACCCTGAAGTTTCTCACAGTAGCAGATTTTGGAATTCTGCTTATTCGAGGAAGGAGACAAAATAACATTGCTGAGACTTCCTGCTACTGCACAACTGCCTCACCTCCAGCCACTACAGGGGGGCAGAGCAAGGATGGGGCTGGAGAGCGGTTGTCCTTTGCCTGTGATCACTCCCACTCCCTTCCCAAGGTCTCGGTGAGGCTGGGCCCTTTGGCGGCTGCCAGCAGAGCTGGGCATGCCGGTATCTGGGCTGCTGGGGCCTGTTGGGGAGCCCTGGAAATGTGTTCTGCCTCTGAGCCATGAGTTGCTCGGCATGGCTGTCCTGCACATCATACTGTTGCCTGGAGCAACCTCTTTGCCTATGTTAAACACTGCTCTCAGCAGCGTCGCACAAGGGCACATGCCCTTTGAGATCGCTGGTTGATGTGAGCGTTTGCATTCTGCGTAGTCATGTTGTTCRTATAAATGGCCTGTGCTTTCTTGGCACTGTGAAATGCTTGGCCTCCACATACCATTATTGAGTCATTCTGCAGAGGGGGGTCCATTTATCCCATTACAGAAAATTATGATGGGGACCTTCTCTTTGTGAGTGATAGCAGGTTTCCCTCTCCTTTGATTTCCAGCACAGCAGAGGCTGATAGCCCTTAGCAGCTGGGCTGTAGGATGCAGGAAACATGCTTCTCGCTCATCATTCTGGCAGATTAGGGAGGGACTAAGCCTGCAGCCCTGGGAATTGGTGTGATCAAATCGCACAAAAAAAAGAGGCTTTCACTCCACAGCATGGATGGCTGTGTAGTGCCACGTGTACAACCAAATATATCTTTCCTGCCATTCAGACAGAAAGCAGAATGTTTTGGAGTAACTTCCTGGGAAGGGGGAGGAACAGATGTTTGAACCAGAAGCTTATGTGACAGTTGGGAGAGACAGTGTGGAAACGCACAGTTGAAAGGAGAAGTCTGATGGGAGTGTGATGACAGCAGCAGGACTCCAGTGACAGGGAGTGGGAAGGAGAACAAGCAGAGAGGAGTGTTACTTAGAAAGCTGAGCAAAGTGCACAAGAAGATGTGTCAGGAAAGCGTCAGCAAAAGGAAGGGAGGAAATGTGAGAGCAGAGACAGGCCTTGGGATCTGTCTGCAAGGATGTGTGACCTGTTGCCTGACAAATGGAGAAAGGAAAGCCTTTTAGTCMTTTGCCTTCCTCCGCTGAGTTGATTATCCTTTCAGCCAAGCTAGATGGTCGGCTGTGGTGGAGCTCTTCTAGCACTCAGGTAGCACTTGGGAAGGGTAAAGCTGCTACAGTGCTTTAAAGCACAGAGGTCCTGGGATAAACAGGCTCTAAGAAMTGCAGCATGGGCTTGAGGTTGCCCGTGTCTTTCTTCAGCTCAGCATCTCTTCAGAGTAACACAGTTGCCTTGGGATTTCTGGATGCTGAAAAATGAAGATCAGGTACATTGGCCTCACAGGCTTCCTCTCTGAAAACAAGCGTTGATCTTGAGAGTGGGATGCGTGAGGAAAGGCAGAGAACAAGTGAGTGCRAGTCCCGCCTGCAGCAGGGAGGGACCTCTGAGGCAGCGCCTTGCCCTGGCGACATAAATCACCTCTCTGCAGTGTCCAGTTTTGCCTTAGTTCAGCAGATATGCAAGGCACCTCGGGAACATGCCACTGGAGCACAAGCCCTGACGTTAGAGTTACTGTGAGCGGCAGGGAGGGAGCCGTGCTAACTTCTCCTGCAGATGGCCTTTCAAATGCAGTTTTACAGACCCTTTTTTCAACTCAGATCCACCACTCCACGCCTAAGGGTGTCTTCAGAGGGGCAAACTGGATGGTTTTGCTTTGTGTCTTCTTCAGAGAAGGGGAGGAATTTCTTTAAGTATGAGATGACTTGAAATACATTAGCTAAGTGATTGCGGATAGATGCGGAGGACTCAAATCAACAGAGAATGTGGCAGGACTGGTGATTCTCCCCCCACCTTYGTAAAAACACATTTATTTCTTGTTGTGAAAACCTGATAAATTAGGGGGTGGGCATGGCTGTATTTCCTGCATGGATGTGAGGTGAAGGGCCTCACCAGCTGGCAGAACCAATCTCTTGGGTTGGCTTTGGGACCTTTCAGCCTCCCCGGACCGTCAGCAAAGCCTTGCTGCTGGGAGGTCCTGTGGCTGAGGCTGGGRTACAGGGAGGCAGAGCTGCTGGGAGAGAGGCTGGGAGAGGCCTGTGGCTGAGGCCCAGCCAGCCACACATTGATTTATTTATTTTAATGGGGGAGCAGATGGGGAGGAACACAAGGTAAGAGCAGGGAGAGCCCTCCTCAGGAGGGCATGTGCTTTTGGCACACAAACACCATTGCATTTGATCGTATGTGTTGCTTGTGCCCCTCGGGCACACAGGGGCTGAGGGGCTGCACCGGCACCTCAGGTTGCTGCAGGAACTCTGCCAGGCTGATGAGGGAGGTCCCAGGTGGGTGATACCTCTCTTGCCTTTCTGGTTGCCCCATCTTGGAGCGATTGAGGAGGGCGGCAGGAAAAGCAGGCATTTATCCTGACTTCCTGCTCTTGGGAGCAGCTTCAGGTTTGRGACCTGCAACAGTTGCTGAACTGGTAGCAAACCAGAACTCCCTGGGGCCTGATGTGCACAAGTTTTCTCATGCAGTAATTACCAACTTGTCACCTCAGTGCCAGCTCCAGAGCCAGGCTGTGTTGGCCAGGCCATGGAAGGACATGGAAGAGCTGTCTTCCCCCATGACAACAAACAAGTTCCCCCTGGCTGATCCCGTCTGCTGCCATCAGGCCCAAGGGCTGTGCTGAGCGGGGTCCCGGCTGGCCAGGGTCAGCCCATCCAGCAGCTGTGGAGCCCCTTGTGAGGTGCTCTGGATCAGCAGGCCATGGCAGTGCCAGGGAGGTGGGTGCTATCAAGAAACAGCTTGACAAGGGCTGTTCGCACAGAGATTTGGAGGGTCCTCCTGTTCTTCCTCCTCCTCATGGGGAGYAGATGCCACAAGTCCGTGCCAAAACAAGATGGAGATGATGTCAAGGCGAAGTAGGCCTCATCTGTCCTGTGGTGCCCATCTCGTGTGCAGGTCTCAGYCTAGGGGGAGCAGCCATGGATGGCTGTGACCGAGCAGTACTGCCAAGGCCTTCCCAGTCTGCACTGGCTTTTCCTCCCACTGAGGCTCTGGTGTGGGGTGTCCTTGTGAGGGTCTGCAGGCCCACAGGGTGGTGGGGAGCCAGCAGGGTCACTGGAGAGCAAGTGCTCTTGGAGGGAAGAACCTTGTGTCAGGATAGGCCTGAGAATTCCCCAGACATTTTGCTTTGTWTAGTAGAATTGCACCTTTCTTGCCACTACCTTGCATAGGATCTTGGCCTTTGACTTCAGCAGCAGTCGGATCAAACCCAGTGTGTATTTTCTGATTTTACTTGTGCAGCTACTGAAATTAAAAGCTTGTGAGTGAAGACCTGTCTTTCCTGCAGCCTGAATTCAGAATAACAGAATGGCCTTTAATCTCTAGAGATAGTTTAAGAACCTTCTCAAGGTCTGTGCTCCTTGTAAAAATAGAAAAAATAATTCATACAATCCTTGCCGTGTCTGACAGAGCTGGCAGTCTTTGTTCTGCATAGTACACGGCTCTGTGTACCAAATTAATCAGGGATTCAGCTCCATGCTGCCTTGTACCTGCAGCCTGGTGCCTCGTCAAATCCTGAGGAGATGCTGGAGCGTTGTTGGGAGAGCAGGCTGCGGAGCAGTGCGTGTGATCTCTGCCTTGGCCGTGCCAGCCCGGGCTTGCTTGGATTTCCTTAGGACCAGTGGTGTAAGCTGCTCTTGCTTTCGCTGCAGTTGCACTCGTCGAGGAATGGAGCAGTATATCACATTGTGTTTTATGTGTGCCCTGGAAAGGGAGCCCGAATCCCCTTCCTGCACACAGAGCTGACACGCTGGGAGCCAACACACAACTCTTGGCAATTTTTTAATTTACTATAAACCTCTTAAATGAAGACTGTGGGATTTTTTTGTTTACCATGTTGCTATATGGAACCAATCACTATAAATTTAAATGGAGAGCTGGAAGGAGCACACTTACCTTTTATATAATAACTGTGAGAGAGTGCCACTGCCGAACTGCTGTTAGGGTCATTCAGACCTTCTCAGATTTCATTGCAAAACATCAGGCTGCGAGAGGTACTGTAAGGGTGTGATTATTCTAAGAGGGTAAGTAGTAGTGAGCGTTGTCGACCAAAATTACTACAACAGACAAGTTACCYTGAGTAGCTGGCAGTGAAGGAAGCTGAGAAGCACAATCTGCCTTGCAGGAATACAGTGGTAAGGCAGTGTTGTCTTTGTGTGGAGCCATCTGATTTTTATGTGGGTCTGTGCAGATGAGTAGCCATGTGCTTACATCGCTGTCGGGAGTGAGGTGACTCCTCAGACCAGGGAGGTGTCAGTCCCCTGCTCAACATGGAGCTGTGAACTCAGAGACAGGAGCATAGGGCACAAGTCTTGCTAATGCCCAAGAAGTGCTTCAAACTTGTGCGAGTGGTTTGAGATGCTAGAAAGTAATGTCCCCTATTTTGTGGGATCTGCTGGTAAAGACCTGTCTTAGGAGTGGTCACACTGCTAGAAGAGAGAGGCTTTCTGTTAACTTCTGATTAGACAGAGCCACCGTTTCCTTCCAGCTGCATTGGTGAAATGAGCGACGTCTTCCATCTGCTCATTGCCACCCCATTTGGAGGAGACCACAGTCACTGTGCTCAGTTGAACAGTGTTGGTGGGCCCAGTGCAGTTGCTCTCTGCCCGTCCCAGGCTGGCTGCGCTGGGCTTGGTGACGGAGAAGTCACCTGGGCTGAGCAGAGGAAGCTGCAGCTCCGGCCAAGGGACACGACAGCTGTATCCAGTGCAAGAAGTCTGATACTCAGCTATTTACTTGGTGATGTGCTATCACTGCGCTACTACTGAGCTCCCTTAACCTACTTAACTGAAAGCTTTCCTTCTGAGTAGAGTATAGCTTGGACTTAGTGCACGAGCTGATGGTTCACCACGAAGTCACTACTTTCTTGTCACAGCAAAGCCCAAGGCCCCACAAGACTACAAAACAACAGTGCTGGGAGGCTGCCACGGGAGTGTTTGTAGCTACCACGCTCAAGTACTGTCTGTGGCACTTGGCCTCAGTAAGGACCAGGCATACACAAGTTTTTCAGGGAGCAGGCAGGCTGCAGCAATGGTGTATATGTGCTCCTACTGTGCCTTGAGCTTTGCCTGTGACTGAGATTTTGATTTTTGSCTCCCATATGATTTTCCTGTGGTGACACAGGCACCTTGGCGCTCGCTCTGACAACGCGGGTTCTTGGCASGGAAGGCAGGTTTGTAAGGAGGCTCTGAGCGCTCTGCTGTGAGAGTGCCTCCAGTGCTGGTTGTGTTTCTCCCCCTCGTTCCTCCCATTTCCAAATAATTTTCATGCTGGGAATAAATCTGAGTGCATAACAATAATGTTCAGCATATGATAACCAGAGACAATTGCATACGTACAAGCAGCCACATGGAAAACAAATGAGCTGAAGGAAAGACAGGAAAGGAATGCCAAATGAACCAGAGACCATGCTTGCCATGTTCACAGTAAAGCCAAATAACTTTGCCATTTCCATATACACTTTTCCCAGGAAAMTGGGATTCATAGTTACAAAGTTTTTTGTCTTGCCAGTTTATATGATGGTGAGAAAAAACTGTCTCCCACCAACCAATATACTATGACCAAAGTAATACTAATGTGAATTCTTTCCTGAGTGTCGTCTGCAGAATTTCACAGAATTCTGAAAGGTTTTGTAACTTGAGGTCAGGCTTTTGACACTGGTTTATAGATTAAAGAAAAGCAAGGTCTAAAGCTGTTTAGTTATTTTTAAATAACAAATATACCAGGCTGCTGGTGCCATGAAAATGTGCTGTCTCTGACAATACGGAAAAAGAAGCTAGGTAGGTTTTTGATTTATATGTGTGTGTTTGGGTATAAAATCTTTTCAGTTTGTTTTTCTGTCTTGTACAATTGAGGGCAATTTTCTTTGAAAGACTTTTATTTAAGAAAAGGACAAAGCTGAGATACTTCAGGAGAATTTTGACAGACATCTTTTTCTTGATATGAGAAGTAATAATCAAAAAAAGATATAGATGTCAATGGGATCTTTGACAATGGGCATACACTACACACCCTTGATTTCAAAAGAAGATACTACAAATCTGAAATAGGCTGACAAATCTAAAATAAAATTAAAATAGTTGAGAATTTTTAGGGAAGTTCACCTTCCTTTAATATTATGATGATTCATAATGTGTACATAGACACATAGGTGTCTCTATAAGTAATATAAAGAATATGAAGACACACACAAATTAGAACTTAAACACACGCATTTTAGAAAGACTTTTGCTGGAAATATGTTATTCACTCATTGTAGTGTTCCTCTACTCCCATGCAGAGCAGGAATTAATCAAGTATGTTAGCAAAGCACATGTTCGACAAATGTCAAGTAAGAATTCTTCAGGAGTGCTTAGCAGAAATGGTTATGGTCCTTRTTATTTTCCCCCAAATAAATTTTCTTCATACATCATCAAGGATAGCTACAAGCACACCCTGGTGGGAGGCCAAGTTTGATAGAGTGACACAGTTTGTGGCTCAATCTGATATTTGCTGGAGGAAATCATGTTTTTCAATGGTGTCAAGATATTCATGTAATCCCCAACCATGCATTGCAACATGCTGCTTCCTCTCCTTCATTGCTTCATCATCCTGTTGACTTCTTTACTTCCCTTTTTGCTTGCTGTCAGAGTCTAATACCTCCACAGTAAAGCAGAAGGATTTAGCCTCATCCTCTTTGATTCATGTTCTGGTATCTTAGCTCAAATCCATTCTCCTTGCTGGCCATTGCTTGGGAGGGACATGGACGTTTGGGGCTTCACAGCATTTTCCACCCACTTGTGGTACCTTTGGCACTTGCTGGCAGCAAGGTCTGAACCAGCAAAGAGGTCTGTGAGAGAATTTTCTGGGATTTATTCAACTATTCTGGTGGATTTTGGGGTCCAGGATTTGAGGGAACTACTTTTAAAGGTAGTTTGGGATGTACAGAGGTTGGTGCCATACCTTGATTACAGTGCAGCTGCACACAAGGTGCAGTTACTGAGAATCTTCTTGCCTTCTTGGTAGTTTAATTGGAGTTATTTAGTTAATTGTGTGCATTCCCTTTGAGCAGAGTTGAAGCCAGAATCATGCAAGTGAGCAGTATTTCACAAGCAGAGTCTCACTCAAGGCTTCCCTCGCAGGAGAGCCTACCTGCATCATCCAACAACTTGCAGGGTTCGAGCTGCTGTTTTCTGTCTGTTGCTATGGTGAAATGATAGTACCAAACTGATACCTAAAAGGAAACAATTTTCTGAACAGACTTACGAGAAGAAAAAACACATAGGGCACAGAGAGGTCAGGGAAAAGAAAAGGTTTAAGGGGCTTTGAGGGGGTTCTCATTCTCATTTTAACTGCAGATCCAGCTACTGCTTTGAAGATAATACAGGAGTCATCTTGTGCACTGTCACTCTGGTGGATTTTATTTATGACTAATTAAATGTTTTGCTAAAGTATAAAGTTTTATTACTTACATTTTTAATTTCTTTTGGTGAGGATATGTGCATATGGGGTACATCCATCTTTTGCTTTCCATCAGTTTTAGAGATCTTATGTCCCGAAAGTGCAGTGCTGGTGACAGATCAAGAAAAACTGCTTTAGGCTCTTCTTTTGCYGGACTCATTCCATTTATGTCCCTCTGGCAATTACTGTTGTAACAAGTAGAGCTTTCCTAAAGTTCTAATGTGATATAATACTAGCATATTTCCTAACCATGTTGGAATCACCCAAGTGTCTCCTGTTTTCTTACAGCTAGATGTTCCACCAGCTTAAAGTGATGGTCAGAACAGCCCGTCTGCACTACGTGATCCAACAACCGATCAGTCTGGGAGCCTGACAAGCCAGGAAAGGGACTGTGCTCTAGGTCAACTATTCTGACAGAGAAAACTTGTTCTTCCTCCTTAGCCAAGAACTCTGTACGTGACCTCTATGGTGAGACCGACATCTGGAGACAGGTAGTTACGTTGCAAAGCATTTATTTTTATGGTCTGCCCCAAAACTTTGTTCAGAAATGTATCATGACACAGTGCTGCACCAGGATTAGGCTTCTTGAACAACAGTCTCTTCTTTCATACATTTGAACTTGAGAGGTGTAATTGCCCCCATGCAGCACAGTGCCCCACTTCTCTTGTGAAATGTGTGCAGTGGTGGAATTGAAGAGAAAAACATCAACACTTTTGTCCAGATATTGCTAGCAGTATCAGAGTTCATAATTGGGAGAAGAGTTGTGTGATGATCAGAAGGCATCTCTGATTATAACAGTTTTTCAGGACTGGGAACTAAACATACAAGAGCAGCATTTCTGCCCCAGCACCAACCCATCTGATTGCTTCTGTTTAGTGTCACTTCAGTGTATTCTTAACTAAGCCTTAACTGTAACACCACCAGGTTCTTTCTAATGTGAGGTCATGTCTCCTTTTGCATCTAGTCCTTTGCTGGACTGCTGTTGGGTTGTAATTGCATTGGATTCCTAATAGAGTTTCTAGGTCTGCTGTCACAGCGTGTTTGGGAGAACTTGTGTTGCATTGAATGTGGTCTTGATTACTTGCCAATTAAAGTGCAAGGAAAACACTTAAAATCTTCTCCTTTAAAACTGCCCCTAGACTTCTCCTCTGAAGTCTATGAGAAACTTGTGGAGATTATTTCTACCTGTCCTGTCTTCCTTCTCCTCCTGATTGTGGGTAAATGCTACTATTTTTATTTTTCAATCAGTGTTTTTAGTGTTAATGACATTGTTCCTTTTTTGTGTGATTCTTTGTACACAAAACTGGAACAGAAATGCCCTTTCGAGGTTGAATCCTGCTCATTTACACTACCAAGTTGTTGGGGGCGAGAAGGCTTTAGATAGTGTCTCTGCAAAAAGAAGATAGGTGGAAACATGTGATCCTGTGGCAGCTGAGCATAGAAATGTCTGGAGAAAGAGCRTTGTGGCAGGAGGGACCTGTTGGATGAAGGTTGCTGCGAGGAGCAGGGACCATAAGGAGGCAGTACGCAGGGGACACCAACACCACGAGTCTGGTAGTGCAGGAGGTTCTGTGCTGCGGTGCCTTATCTCCTGGAGCAGCTCTGCAGGGAGAAACGGCCCTCTTGCCACCCATGGGCACCTTGGTAGTGTGTGTTGGGAAAGAGCCGTGTCTGGGGTGTGAAAATAAGCACAAACAGGATGGAGGAGAAGGGAGAGCAAGTGAAAAGCCACAAAGGGTAGGGGCAAGGAGACAAGGAGGAGGGTGAGCTCACGTGTGAAGGTAACGGCGTGTTGGTTTGTCCTGCATGTGTTTTGGTTTGTCTTGCCTGTGTTTCTGCCACAAGGAGGTTTTGAGTTGCCGCAGTTATTTTAACTTGCATTTCTCCATGCCCAAGAAGTACATTTGACAGTAGTTATTTCTGTGAGTGCAGTTGGGAGCATATCCTATTCCTGCAGAGGTATCAGCGCAATGGGATGTGGCAGTACAGGATAGCAGGCTGCACCACCCTATTTTAGGGGGGGTCGTCTGTTAAATTGGACTTATATTTAAATCAGTGGAACATTAGGTTTCCCATAGTTGGGCTGGGACTAGTTCAGCCTGTGTCTCTGAACTTGCATGCTGGCAAGCTCCTTAAACACCGCTGCTAATTTTATTTTCTATTTTCAGCACGTATTTAAGATAACTCTTTTTGTTTAATAGGTTAAAGAGGAAATACTCTCACTGGCTGAGATCCCAGTGAGCAATTATAAATATTTTACTATAGTTATAAGAACTTGGAATTCAGCCTTAGTCTGTGGGCATTAGCGAATCCATGTGTGGAATTTCCATGTGTTGTAAAGAATAGGAGGGTTTCACATGAATTAGGAGGGGATTTTTGCTTGATTTTGCTGAATTCAAACTCTAAACTAAAAGAAAAAAAAAAAGTTCTTGTAAAGCAAACCTCTGCAAACAGCTTTGGACCTTATGGGTTAGAAAAGGGTTAACTGGGACTCTTCATCTCTATTGCGTGCTAACACAGAAAGTCAGTGATGGGAGAAGCTAGGTCCAAACGGGAAGCTTTTGAAATAGCCCCCTAACTAGCCTAATGAATATGCTGCTGAGCCAACAGGTCATTTAACACTTCTCCTGTTGCTATTGTCCAACCAATCTTAAATGTCAGCTCTGTCATTCTGATAGGCTGCTCTTGCTTGAAAAGCTTTCCTGGCTTTGTTAGCTTGCTAAGAGGGGGTCCCCCCCATCCTCATTCCTAATTGCTGGTACAACCCCACCCATGTATTTATATGAGCCTTTACRTTCAGGTCAAGCCTTCGCTAGACAATTTTACCAGGGGGCAGTGGTCGTGAGGAGATGTGACCCAGACGGAGGTGGAAGCATCAAATATAGTGGTAACGATACTGCCTCGAACTGGTTGTGATATAGTTGTGATGCTATTCCCCCGGGCGGCAGGTTAAGGTAGGCAGCTACGGGGATCAGAGGACAGCRTGCTGGGGTAGCTGCCCACGCTCCAATGATTTTCCAGAGCTGAGCTGCTGGACTTGCACTGTCCACGAACCGTTCGACCCTGGTGTGGCGCAAGCCTCGGGGTGTGAATGCTGCTGTGGGAAAGAACCTTTCCGCTGATACTCGCAGCCGGGCAAAACCCGCACAGCAGGGATGGGTGGCCCCTGCTGCAGGGTTTCCACCGGGAGCCCCAGCACATCTTCCCTGTGCCGATGTCGGCTCTCCAAGTTGCTTGAATAAACATTTCACAGGAGCTGAGTTGCTTACCTGATAGAACTGAATATTGATCTGAAATATTTCTGTGATCTTTCTCACCCTGCAGACAGCAAGCACGCATCTTCTTGGAAAACTTTTAGGTATTTTTTTGTGTCACCCAGTACATTCAGTGATTTAGAAGGACTCAGAAAACTGCTTCTTAGCTAAGGTGGACAGCAGGCAGCTGGTCCTGACTTTCTAGTAGGATTTTTTTCATGACTTTTATACTCCTTGTATTGAAGAGATTCCTTGGTGCAATGGACAGGAGTACTGTAACATTAATAGTGTTTAATGRTCCTAATTTAACAGCAAAGGAATCAGCTTGACATATTCAAAAACTGGGTAAAGGACAAAAGGACTGACAGAGTATTAGTATTCAATACCTAATTGCAGTTATTTGCACAAACAGATTTTATTGGCCTTCTCATATTTGCATCAGCTGGAGGATAGAAAGGTAGAAATTCATGTATCAGCATTGGAAAATTAAGGCTGATGGGTGTAATATCACAATTCCAAGACTGTGCTGCTGCAGACCAGAAAGCCTTTCCTGGCTGTTACCATTGATGTTGCCAAATCTGACCCCAAGACACTGCTTGCTGTGGCAAACTGCTTGGCAATGCCATGTGCCTGTGAGCTGCCCCTCCAAAATGGGAACCAGGTACCGCTTTGTATTCCTCACAGAAAATATCGCCMGTGTTTGGGAAGCTTCTCAAACCACCACAGCAGCTCATTTAGGGGATATTGTTGAATGAAAGACTCTAGTCATTTTCCTGTGGTTCCAGGGAACTTCTAATTCACTGAGATGCTTGGAAATGTCAGCGTGTGAGTTCACACCAGCCTCTTCCTGGCTATTCATGACTGATGCTACCAATGCTCAAGGTGGCCACAGCAATGAGCACGCTGCAATCTGACCAATATTGAACGAAACTACTGAGGACCTGGCATCAATTCTCATCAACCGTTCAGCTGAAGTCGTGCCTAGTGCTGAGCTAATGCCTAGCAAAACTGGCCAGGGGTCAAGTACAAGTTAATGTCAGGCTGACTTTCTACATCAGCACAGTCTGGATTTAAACTGGGATGTTTGTTAACAGCCCTGAGAAAATAATCTCTTACACTCAATTGCTTCCCTTCAGAATCTCTRTGAGGCACGCATCGTTTCACCAACAGCAAGGGCATGCTCGAGGTACCTTGTTAAAATGGTTTGAGTCCTTCCAGGAAAGCTGGTCAGTGGTGGAGTAGATGTTTCTTCACTGCACCCATCCTAGGGGAAGTTCCACAAAAATCAAATATGGCTATGGTCCTTTTTAACAGTCCTGGTGTCTTGAACAGCTTAAGTGCGTGGTTGGTCTTATTTTGCTAGCAATATGACACAAGTGCAGGAAGATAAGAGCTGTGAGAGGGCCATCCCCAGCAAGCTGTGGCTGGTGTTCAGATGAGATCTGCCTGCTCTYGGAAGAACAGCTGAACTTGCTTGGTCCTGGGGAGAAGAAGGCATTTCATTTCATAATGAAACAGGTGACTTCCTGAAGTGGAAGTGTACTTTCAGCGTAATCCATTGATTTGTTGAAGGTCACTCTACCTGTGATGAGATATCATCCCATCTTGGCRACTCATGACTTTGCATCTCCCCCGCTTCTTGGGCAGCACCAACATGATCTAYGTGGGCTGGAAGCCTTCAGTGCTTGCCAGCTCCAGCTGGGACAGACCTTTGTTGTGTCTCAGGAAGAAGCTCCTGCAGGGGTGTTCAGGTGTGGTGACCTGAGCCTTGCCACAGGATGCAGGTGGTCACCCAAAACCCAGCACGTGCCTGTTCATCGGCTGGAGCTTTCAGAAGCAGGGTGCAGGACTGTACATTAAGCTCTCCTGGGATCGCCACAAACCTCACTGCCTTCTACGCCAAGAAGGTGGCACCATGAAACTTCTTTTTGTTTTGATTGTTCTTTTCTTGCCTCCGTAGTTACTGCTCCTATAACTACATAGTAGTTATAGGAGTAGTTATAATATATGGTAATTTGTATTATTAAAAAAAAAGTAAAAGCAAACCCAAACTTCTCCTTGGGAGTCACAAAGTAAACCCCTTTCCTCTCCTCAACCAAGACCAGGATGTTTTCTAAGATGCAGTTCAGCAAGGTAACAGAGCCAATATGTTGACTTATGTTGACTTTGTGCCATCAAAATGAGTAGTGCTCCCTGCTCCTGACTGTATCCTGTTCTATCTTCCTTTGCCTTGCTCAGGCACTTATCTGACCCCTTGGTCTGATGGGTCAGTTCACTAATACAGCAGAAAACTAACCTGGCAAAAAAAAAAAAAAAAAAAGTTATGTTAAAAAGAGGGGTTTTTTGAGGGTTGGGGAAGGAAAGTATGTGTGTGTGGTTTGGCTGGTTACTTGGATGGTTGTATTAGGCTAGTGAGCTCCGAGCGGGGTTGGGTGAAGGCCGGAGCTGGGGAACCCTGTGACCTGCAGGAGGCTGTAGCAGCAGGTCACATTCACCCATCCAGCCTACCAAGGCTTTTCCCTGGGCACCTTGGGGAACGTGCTCAGATCCAGGGCACAGAGTGTATGAACCTGCCCAGGACAGAGAAGCTCTTTCAGCAGAGAGGTTTCAGGAGGTATCAACTTCCCCTATGGGGATTATAGCCATCCATTTGTTTCCTGGTCCTTCTCCCTGCTTTCAAAACCATGCTCTGACTGTTAGGACAAAACTTCCCAGCTGTCCCTCAGCTACCRAAATACCTTCTTTGGCCCTTGACCGGCAGTCAAAACTTTCCTGGCGTTCCTGGAAGAAACATCTTTGGTAGCGTCTCCCTTGGCCTCGGGGGAACAGGAGGGATGCTCGGGGGGTGCACGGCAGGATTGCTTGTTTGCTGCCGGAGTTCTGTCCTGAGCAAGTGGTTCTGCAGCCGGCGCAGCCAGGCAGCCCCTCCGGCCTTGGTAGCACCCCAGCCTCCTCGTGCACCTTATGGTGTGACTGTCATGCGAGGAGGAAAGGGTTTTGGAGCAAAGAGAGTGCGACCCAGTGCCAAGGAAAAAAAATCACTTTAATTATTCAACTAGTTTGAAACACTTTAAAGTGTCCCTAAAAATAGGTAAGAGGGATGTTTATCAGCTACAAAGGGATTAACATGCAGTAGTGTTGCTTGTCTTATTTTATGATGATGCTACAGAATAGAGTCCCTCAGGTAGCCTCATTAATGTCTATGAATGAACCCCTCATTTTCTGCTTTTGGTTTTAGAACATAGAAATAGGGCGCCAGGCTAGTAAGAGGAGTTTTACCATATGTGCTTTGGAAAGCCTGAGGACGTGGGTGTAGATCTCCATAAACCTCAGTGGTTCTGGGTATGGATGACAAATGGATCTGGGCTTTCCTACACAAGCAGATTGGATATACCCTAAGGGAGAACCTGAAGCAGAACTTGGGCAAAAATCACCACTGACATCCTGCATGTTTAACTAAGCTTCTCCATGAAGCCATCAACTGCACATGCCACCAGTTGCTTTGAGCTCTGCTGGCAAAGGTGCCCTGTGAGCAGACCACGTACGTTGCAATCACCACATGCACTTCCAGAGCCCACGTCCGCGTCTCGGCGCCGGGCGGAGGCTGCTGCCCGCTATCTGCTTCTCAAAGAGGGCAACAGTTTCTTCTGGCTATCTCAGGAGGAGGACGGCAGTTACACCCAGCCTGGAGCAGCATGTGTTGCTTTCTGAGACTTGCAGCTCCAGCCCTAAAATAACAGCTCTTTTTTGTGAGCCAACCAACAATTGTGGTCAGCCGCTATTACCAGTTCAACCATTGGCGTTTGCTCTATAGGAAGTGGCTCCTCGGAGAACGCCCGGGGAGACTCGGCCCCAGCGTGTGCAGGGTTTGTGGCAGCCAGAAGCGAATGGTTACAGATTTCCTCAAATGCAAACAGCCTCTTTATGGAAACAACTGGATCCCAGGAAGCTAATAGCAAACAAACTGGAAATAGTGTAGAAACAGTAACTGCAGTTAGTGGTGTGGGATTTTTTTTTTTTTTTTTTTGAGATGAATGAGTGGGTAAAATTCTCTGATCCCGCTATACCCTTCCCTCGCACATTGTTCTCTTTGTAGTCCGTTCATGTACATGTGTAGCGGTTGTCACTGGAGTTCCCTTTGGGCTCCACCGCGCTGCCTCAGGGACACAAGTCACAAGGAAGGGGCCAGCGGGGGCTCCCGCGTGGCCCGCGGGACAACGCGACCGCGGGGCACCCCCCGCGCCGCGGCCGCTCCGACCGCAACCACGTGGCAAGGAAAGTTCTGTGGTGGGAGAGTCGGGGAAGAATGGGGGGACTGGGGGGGAGCGGGGGCTGCGCGGGGCGCGCTCCCCCCCGCCCCCTGCCCCGCGCGCCAACTTTTCCGCGCCGCGCGCTCGCGCGTCCCCGGCGGGCGCTCGTTTTGAATGAATGACCTCACCCGCGGCGGCCAACGGGCGCGCGGCGCCGCTTAATATTCATGAGGCGGCGCGCCAATGAGCGGGCGAGGAGGTTGTTTTAAACGGCAGAGCCCCGCAGCCAATCAGGCCGCTCTCGTAGGCAGCCAACGCGAGGCTGAGGCGCCGCGCCGAGCCCCGCGTCGTGCCCTGCGCTCCGCTCCTGTCCACACTGCCGCGAACAATACAGGTACGTTCCGCGGCGCGGCCGCGCGCGGGGGGCGGCTGCCGCGCCCGCCCCGCCCTGCCCGCGCCCGCCGCCACGCTCCCTGCCGCGCCGCGACGTTGCCTTTCTGCTTTTATCTTTTTTCCCCTATTTTTTTAATTTTTTTTCCCCATGTTGCTTCCGTCCTCTGA
>NW_020455415.1:3109925-3134755 GCF_003342845.1 Nothoprocta perdicaria | reverse complement strand
CCGCGCCTCGGGCTGCGCCGGCCGGGCCCGGCAGCGCCGGCGCCGCTTCCCGCACGTGCGGCACCGGCCGCCTGCCTTAAAACGGCACTAGTAATAAAGAAAACCCCCGAGCTTTCTCCCCACGTGCCGGAAAAAATACAACCGGCGTTGCTGCGGGATTGGGGAAGGGGAAGATATGTGGGATAGGAGGGAAAAGAGAGTGGAGATAGAGAAGGGGCATCCCGAAAGTTAGCATCTTCCTTGCGGCTCGCTTCCCTCGCGCTGGCCGCCGTGTCGCTCGGCTCTCGTCCTGCCGTGGTGGAAACCAGTCCTCCTTTGCACGCCTCTATACGTGTAAAATGTTATAGGTGTAAAGCGTGTGCATAGGGGGATTGAGCGGCCCGGCCTTTCTGCCTGGGAGCAGCTGTGGACACGGGAACTCCAGCTACTGCTCCAGGGCTAAGTCATGGGCTGGCACGGCACGCGCTGCGCCGGCCCCGCTGCGGGAGCCAAGCAAAACAGATACTTTATATTAGTTCATATATAACACTTAGCGGGCACGAGTATGTGTGTTTAATAGCCTGTCTCCAGTCTTTGGACATGATGTAAATATATCAATGTAAAACTTAAATCCCATGACCTGTTTCACTTGGCTTATGCCTGCACCCAGGTTTCAAGGAAAAATAATTTAACTCTCCCTGGCAGGGGATATTAGGGGAGAAAGAAAGGGGCTGTATGGCTGATGACAAGTCTCTGCTGTCACTTGTGTTTTTTTTCTGTACATACACATATATGCACGCATGGACACTTTGTTCTTGTGACTCCCCCCTAACAGAGTCAAGATGGCTAAAGGAGACCCGAAGAAGCCCAAGGGCAAGATGTCTGCCTATGCCTTCTTTGTGCAGACCTGCCGTGAGGAGCATAAGAAGAAGAACCCAGAGGTTCCCGTCAACTTTGCAGAGTTTTCCAAGAAGTGCTCAGAGAGGTGGAAGGTACTATAGCGTGTGGCTTCCTGGAGTAATAACGTGCCTTGGTCTCTGTAACTTAAACCACGCTCGCCTGAGCATGGAAGAAGTTGCTGGTGTTTCAGTCAACATGATATTCTTGGCAGTCAGGGCCAGTCATCAGTCTGTTATTGCTGAGTCCTGTAGTAGCTGTGTGTTTGTCCATTTAGGTGCTTTCTTTAAGCCTAGGTGGTCTTCCTCTTCCCTTACAGTGCTCTTAAGAGCTGCCTTCCCTTAGGCCTGTCTTCCCAAGGAGGGTTTGGGGTGTATTTGTGCCATTCCAGCTGTTTCCCTTATCCTCACTACTCTAGTCCTGGCTCCAGTCCTTGGTGTAGGAACTTTGAAGGAGGTCTGATTGGAAAACCAACCAACTATCTAAAAAGGAGGGGGGAAAAAAAATCCCCCATCAAGTTGGTGTGTGTTGGTTTGTTTATTTAAAGTTTGCCAGCTATTGAACAGTGGGGTAATCATGTGGTTTCATGTCTTGTTTTGTTGTTTTAGACCATGTCAAGCAAGGAGAAGGCTAAGTTTGATGAGATGGCAAAGGCTGATAAGGTACGATATGATAGAGAAATGAAGGACTATGGACCCGCTAAGGGTGGCAAGAAGAAGAAGGACCCCAATGCCCCTAAGCGACCACCGTAAGTGACTCTGTGGAATCAAGCGCATGAATGTTATTTTGGCAGAGCTCAGAGTGCTGTGGCCTACCTGTTAATTTTCCGTTAGAAAAGTAGCTGAGTGAATATAGAAGTATTGACGACGTTCATAACTTGTTGGTATCATTTCATAGACTTTTTAGGCAGCTTGTGGTCTTGAGCATGCAAAGAATTGTGCAGTTCTTGGGGGTTCTTAAACTCATGATCATGAAAGACATGGAGATGGAAGGCTTGCTGTTGAGACTTGTGTGTTTTAAGCAAATCAAACTTGGGAGATAGACAACAAAAACAGCAATTGGGGGTGGAGAGGAGGGACTGTAAGTCTGAGCCCGAGTTTGGGGAGGGGGAAAGCAAACACAACAGCAAGACCACAGATCCTTGGGGAAGTGCTTTTCCGGGGGAGGATTCTTACTGTCCTCTGATGCTTCTCACAGGTCTGGCTTCTTCCTGTTCTGTTCGGAGTTCCGCCCCAAGATCAAGTCTACAAACCCTGGCATATCCATCGGGGATGTAGCAAAGAAACTGGGTGAAATGTGGAACAACCTCAGTGATGGCGAGAAGCAGCCTTATAACAATAAGGCAGCTAAGCTGAAGGAGAAGTACGAGAAGGTAAGGCTTGTTGTTACTTGTGTCGTTTTTCCATTTTGGTTCTTGTGTTAATGTGCTTCTGTAGAATAAACCAAGCTAAGGTGGCCCCAGTGTAACGAGCACCTATGGCTGTTGGCAGGTAGACATGTCCTAAATGCACTGTGTGCTACGAGGCCCCGCTGCGTTACGGCTGGGCGYGCGGTGAAGAGAGTAGGTGAGAGACCCGCAGGTCAGTTCCAAAGAGGAAGGAGAACTTTGTCGAGGCTGTTTGTGCTGCTCCAGCAAAGTTTGCTGTGCTTTTAAAAAAGCTTTATCATGTTAGCTAGAAACTTCAGTTCTTTCCCTTCTCCTCCTCAAAGAAATAACTGAGCACAGGATTTGAGGACTATGTGGAGGCAGTTGAGTATCCTTGGGTGTCTGCAGACCTGACTGTTGTAGTGCTGGCTGCCTTCCTTGTAGGGAATGCAGCTGTGGAAGGCCAGTCCCTTTACACTTTGCACCCACTGCTGTACAAATGCTTTGTGTTTGCTGCTTAGAGCAAATTAAGACGTCCCCTTGACTTTGCAGGATGTCGCAGACTACAAGTCTAAAGGAAAGTTTGATGGCGCAAAGGGAGCAGCAACCAAAGCTGCTCGGAAAAAGGTAGAGGAAGAAGACGAAGAGGAGGAGGAGGATGAAGAAGAGGAGGATGAAGATGATGATGACGAATAAAACTGTACAATACTTGTCTCCATGTGAATACCATAGAGTAGGGGAAACACCATAAATGAAGCACCTCTTATTTGAGATGGTGTCTCTTGCCCTTATTAGGCTTAATTAAAAAAAAAAATTTGGATTCCGATCGCGTTGTAGTTTCTAAAAGTGCTATAGAAATTGTAACTGGTTTACATGAAGTGGCCATGGGTGTAGTGAGCACCCTGAAACTGTATCAAAGTTGTACATATTTCCAAACATTTTTAAAATGAAAAGGCGCTCTAGTGTTCTCCTAACTCTGTGCACTTTGCTGTTGGTGTAACAAAGCATTTAAAAATGTTTCAAGCATTTTTTTAATTTGTAAGGTGGTGTTACTATATGGTTATTGGCTAGAAAATCCTGGGTTATAAACTGTACATATCTATAGTTTGTAAAAACTAGACAGATTCTTGTGGTACATGCTTAGAGTTATGATGCCTTAGAGGAGCAGTGATTACTTGGAAGGCTGTACGTTCCACGGGGTGCCATGGCCCAAAGCATGCACTGTGAGGGTAGATCTATTTACACTACAGTGGGCGTCCATTTAGCTTAAAGTTGTCTTTCTGTATATAGTGAAATAGCATTCTGCTGCCATTCTTAGTTGTGGAAGGGGGTTCAGCTGGCATGAGAAGTGTATGGATTTTTTTAGTTAAGTGCGGTAGTTTTTAAACTGAAACTGTAGACATCTCTTCATTGTCAACGAAGTGAAGAGCCAGTGCAGCAACTGAAGTTCAAAAACACTCTGTACTTAAACCAATTTGCAACGTTCTGTTTTTTTTGTATGTTTAGAATGCTGAAATGTTTTTGAAGCAAAATAAACAGTATTACATTTTTAAAACTGTTCTTGACAACATTCTAAATTTCTGGTTTAAGAGGATCTTAACAACAGCGAGAGGTTCATTTTGAAGTCTGTGGCATCCCTCAGGGCTGGTGACTTAGGAAACATTCTGACTCAAGGATTAAAAAAATAAAATAAATGGTGGCCAGCCACAACTGGCTGAATTGAAAGAGATGGCTGCTCCAGCTAATATGCAATCGTAACTGTTTATGGCTGAGTGGCATAAGATGCTATGCAAGTTTGAACTTTATTACTTGAACTTGGGAGCCTAAATGAACATTCATGACGTAATTGTTTGTTTGTGTGTGTATATAGCAGCATTCAGAGATGCAGAGAAAGGTAGGTGGCTAGGAATGAGGCTGACACCATGGAATAAGTATAAAAGCATAGTTTGGATTTTTTTTTCCAGTTGTGTTGGGTAAATTTATAGCCCAAATGCATTGCTGTACATATTAAAATGTGCCTTTTTTGTCCTGTGTTAAACTGTTTCGGACTTGTGTTTTTTTCTAGCATCTTAATTTGCAGCAGGAGAAAGGCGCCTAGTCTAACTCCCTGCTGAACTAGGAGTGTGGCACAGGTACTTAGTATGTGTCCTTTTCTGACGATGCCAGTGCAAATCTGAATTGGGCTCCACGAGGTGGGTTGGGGAGCAAGGGCAGGTCTCCGTCACTGCGTGGCCRCATTGCGGCTGCTGCCTTGCTGCTGCTGCCTCCCCAGGCCCACGCTGGGGCTCTTCAGCGTTAACATGAGCATTAACAAGCTGGTGATCTGACTGCCTTGGCCCTGAAATGGCCCCGTTGCCAAAAGCTGGCACCCTTCGCTGCCCTGGGGCCAGCTGGGTGTCAGCGTTGGCGCTGCAACCAACAGGATGTGGGTGCGTGTCAGGGAACTTGCATTAAGAGCAGGCTGGCCGTGCTGGCTGCCCCCAGCAGCTCGCTTCAGAGGACAGTCACCCACTGTCTGACCTGTGCGTACAGGCTGCTGCCATCCCCTTCTTGGAGCCAAACTAATGCTAAGGAGGGCCAGGTTTTTAAGCAGGAAAAACTTTTCCGATGGGTAAAACGTAGCTTCGTTGGGTAGTGTTTCCTGCTTCCTGCAGCTCCTCGACAAGTTTGGTGTCTTGGTGAAACTGAGGCCAGTCCAAAGTTGGGATGGTTAAACCTGAAAGCAGGATAAGCTCATTTTGGATGGAGTGAGCTAATGGGCTCTTACAGAATGTAGCAACATGTGGCAAACTTTTAAGGGCTGTTTCAGGTGGATCACTTAAATATTTCTATATTGGCTTCACTATGGCGATTGTTCATGTCTTCAATAAAAAGTGTTGAATTGGCTCCCATCTTATGGGAAGTCGCATTTTTAAAAGCCCAAATAAAGCTGCATCTGGAAAAGAAATAGGTGCTCTTGTATTCCCTATTCTTCCTGTGTCCCTTCCAATGCAAGGGGGAAAGGATGGTTGGAGCTGCCAGTACGGAAATCTGATGGGGAAGTGGTGGAGCAGAGGAGGAGTGTTGGGGAGAGATGCAATGGCATCATTTCAGGAGCTATAATACTGTTTCTATTGTCTAGTTGGCAAAATCTCCCCTTAGCCACATATGGGAATTAGTGTAGATCACTGCTGTGCAAATCGAGCTTGGCTTTGAATTAACTGCTAGTGAGCTGAGCCCCTATTGATAGCATTAACACATGAGAACTAGAGCTGACACCTCTTTGTCTTCGTTGTATTGGAAATCTATCGAGTTGCAGGGCTTGATTAAGGTCTTGGACCTTGCACAGTGCTACCTATTCCTGCTCTGCAAATGCCTAAAATACGGCGTGCCTCGGGGATACAGTTCAATAAACTGTTAGTGTAGGACTCCGGGGACCAAAATTTGGATATTGCAGATGTAGCGATGGCGCTTCCTCCCGTGCGCTGTCATTGATAAATAGCACAGTGTGAATGTGTTTAACGCATGATTTCTGTCCCCTGTCCACTCCCCATTGTTATTAGTGTCCAAAGATGGGGTAGTGGGAACTGCCTAATTCCATCCAGTTCTCTTAATTAATAACGCCCCCCACATGGTCTTTTTTTGCACTCTGAAATGCTTGTGGTGTTTCRAAGCGGCCACTTTTGCTTTAGGCTGCTGTCCATCACAAACTTACACTTCACCTTTGCTCCAAAGCCAAGCAGCGTAAATCTATATTTTATTATCTGTCGTATGTAGAGAAGGATATTGATAAAACAGATAGGGGAAGGGGGAGAGGAGCTGTACCTCTGGGTGGATGTGCCAGAGCTGCGTGCGAGGCTGCTCCCGTTCCCAAACACGAAGCCTTGGCGCGCCTCTCATCCTGGAGGAAGGCGAGCCTCTTAGGCCTGGCTTAAGAAGAGATGGCTTGTGCTTCTGTGGTTAAAACCAGTTTGTGGCTCTAGGGGAGAGAGACGGCAGTTGCCAGCCTCTGCTTGAGGGGAAGGAGCTGCCGGTGCCAAAGCGGCCCCGTGTGCGCCGGATCCCAGCGCTGCTCGGCCCGGATGCGGCGCTCACCACCATGGGATAGTTTTTCTGTGACTGTAATGGTTTATGCTCGAGGTTACAATCTTGAGAATACGGTCACTATTGCACCCCACCGCATCCTTCGGAAATCCAACTGAACGGGCAGGCCCTGGGGTGAAGCAGGGTGCAGGGCCAAGCCCACTGCTTCCAAAAATGAGCCCCAAACTATAGTAGTCTGGCCTGGGGAGGTAGGGGAGCCCCCCATCTCCAGTTTCAGCTGCAACATGGTAAATACTTCTGCRAGAGCTGAGTGGAAGCTCTCAGCCTAGCGGTGGGAGAAGCACCTTTGGGTGAGCCCTGCCGCTGACACAGAGGGTGACTCTGCAACCAGCTACAACTAAGGCCCTGCTGCCGGGTGGCTTCTGCTGCTTGTGACGGATCCTAATGCATCTGTGGGGAAGCAGTGCATTAATTTTTCTGTAATAAAATTAATTAAAAATCCTAGTCTAAATGCACGTTGAATCAATTAGTAACAAACAACTTCAGCTCTTAACAGTGCTCTGTAGGAAGGTGAGAGTCTGCTTGGGAGATCTCACTGTGGGCATCTCTTGTATCTATTCCCTTTGAAGAGCTGATTTTTACATTAATTCTATTTACTGATGAAACCCTGTTGAAATAGCAGCTAGGTATGAGGGTTTCTGTTGACTCTGTGTTGCAAAGTGGCAGGTGAAAGGCTTTTTGCTTCCAATCTCCAGCCAATTGCTGGCACCCACCTCAAATTAATGCTTTCCCTCTGCTTGCTCGGGCTGTCATTCCATGATACTGTTTGTGAGGTGGAGAAGCACACCCGTGTTTTCCCTGGGGGGAAAAAAAAAAAAAGACTCCTTTTCTGAGGGTTTTTGGAATAGCAGCTCTGCTAAGGAGAAGCTGATGGGTAAGATGGCTTTGCTTGGTGCTGGAGTCTGGACGCTGTGCATTTATGGCCTCAAAATCACACTGGAGTTGGGTGTCTGGCAAGCTGTGTGCTCACCTTCATAAGTCTGAACCCAAGCATGCTCTCCTCTGTAAGCAAAAAAATGAACTTTGGTGACTAGCAAGTGACATAGACAGACTCAATGCCTGTGCTGTAAAGCATGATGCCAGTGAGGGGGGCAGGTCTTCTAGCCTGTGCTAACGACCTTGTTCAGAGTCATCTGCTCCTGAAAGCTTTTCCCAAGCGCCTTTCTGCACCTGGGTCCTTAAATCAGGCACGAGGAAGTGGCACCAGCCCTTCTGGAGGTGCCTGCAGCTGCCTGCCGTGTCTCCATAGCTGGTGAGTACCATCTTGTCTTGTTCCTAGAGGCATGGCCTCATAGAGGCTCTAGGGAATAGCTTAATCGGGGTTGCTGTTTGTGCTGAGGTGAGAGGGTAAGTGGTCTGTCTGAGTTTGCAGAGCCTGGATGTCGTTTGGATTAGAAATCCTAGTCCCATGGTGATGCTGAGGCCTTTGGAAGCCGTGATATGTGTAAGCAAGTTGGGCAAATCCCTGTTTTGTTGGGTTTGAGAGATGGAGCTGTGTTATCAGGGACAAGGGGACGCCCGTCTTGTAGCTGCATCCCCTGACGTGAAGCGCTCCGCTTTGCTGCCTGAATCCACCCGCCAGAAAAATCACAATTAGCAGCTCAGCCTTGCTATGAGACTGAGCGTTTTCAGTGCATTTGTTGATGACATCTGAGCCCTGGAGTGCAAAATGCTGCTGCTTTCCTGAGCACCTCGAGACACCGCCGGGCTGTGGGCTGGAGGCCCCCGGTCTAGGAGCAGCTCTTTTGCACGGGCACTGCGCATCCCTGCCCGCCCTGTGGAACGGGGCACTCGGGGAGCATCTTGTGATATAAAAAGTAGCTACTTTTTCCTATCCCCTTCCCTTATAAAGCCTTCTTGAGTATTTCAAGTTGTAAAAAGGCTTTTTTTATAATACTGACCAAACGTTGTTGTGAGGGCTAAAAACACTTTTGTAAGTGTTTTTATTTATTTATTTATTTTTTTTTTTTTAATGAACCTTTAAGATTTGCTTTCTATCAGTTTAGAAAATTCATCCAAGGAGAGGGTGGCAAGGATTTTGGGGAGAGCATGAGACAAACATCTCTTGCCACCCAGTAATTATCATGCGATTGCTCTTCTGGTATGTGTTACCTGGGATGTACCGCCAATATTTCATGGTCTTGCAAAAGAGGCTTGTGAAAGGCAGGAGCAGGGGCAATTTGGCCTCTGGTTTTCTTTATGAGCTATTAGAGAACTTCTGAGGGGAAAAAATATGTTGGTCAGGTTTTGTTCTCTTTATCTTTAGAGGTTGAACTGGGAATCTTTTCTGGGTTCTGCTTTTGCAGTTGTTTAAGATATTACTACCTGCAGCTGCGTGCCCTGGCTGCTGCCAAAGGTCGCTTCTGTATAGCAGGGAGAGCAAAAGGAAACATGTGCCAGGTCTTCAATTGACTTATTTCATTGCCTCGTGTAGTAACTTAATTTTTGCAAGCTGCTGGGAGCTTTTTCAGACCCAGCTCAGAGATGAAGGTGCCAGTGAAAGTCTTAAAGAGAATTCTGTCTTCCAAGGACTTGTCTGCAATTGGAATAAAACCTGACAAAACATCATAAAATTGTCTAATTAAAGATCCCTTGCTCCTCACTCATATGTATTTCCTCCTTCAGTGATTTTCTGCCCTGGAGAGTCATTTAACAGAAAAGGATAGAGCAGATCTGGTGTTTTGAACTTTAAGGGCAACTTGCAGAAGGCTTTCGATTCTTTTGAATGTGTGAGGGTTTGGGAGGGTTTTTGTTTGTTTTTCCTTGATTCCTATTGCACCTCTACAGTAAGAACAGTCTTGGCAGAAACCTGGGATATACTGTGGGAGCACTGAAGAGGGTGGAAGAACCGAAGGGATAAGTGTCAGGTTGTGGAGAGCTGCTGTGGGACAGCCCCAAGAGAGGAGCCAGGGGCTCTGGGTTCCTTCCTCACCCAACATGATGAGGGTGATCTCTTTATTTCTTTATTCCCTTTTCTTTAAATTTATTTTTTCCCTCTGAAATCTCTGCATTTCTCCCTGGCTGCTTGAGGCACGGCCGTGGTCTCTGTGTGCATGTGGCAGAGCTGTGCACAAACTCCCTCTGTGACTTCTTTCTTTCAGGGGGAGAAATGCATTCAGGAAAAAGCAGGGCCCTGACAACAGGAATCGAGTGTTTCTAAATATGGACATCCCTTTTTGGACTAAAAAATCTTTTTTGTACTACGCATATTTCCCCTGTTAATCATTTCCTTTTGTTTCTTGCAAACTTGGGTTCTCCAGAGTTATAGGAGGAATTATAGCTGCTCTGTTTGTAAACTTCTTTTTACGATACATTAAGTGGTTGGCACGTCAGTCGCGCCTGCTGAGTTCTCTTTATGACAGCGGTAGAAAGGCCAGCCCTCTGGTTACACACTTTTTAAAAACAGTCATATTTGGCCTCCACCCCTCTCAAAATATTGGGGATTTTACAGGCATCGAGCTTTGCTGGGTCCCCATCATTGCTTTTGTATGAAACTAATTGGCTTGATAAAGAAGGCCCTGGGCTCGGTAAGGTGCTTCTCCTTCAAGGTGAAAGCTGAGGTGGAAGGAGGGGAATATTTAGATGTTCACTAGCAGTTATGCTGCCTGGATAATCTGAATGCATCAGAAATCAGCTAGAGCTCAGACAAAGTAGAGGATTAAGAGTCTGGGATGGGAGAGCTGGGTGGACATCTGGAAGCCTGCTGTTTAGCTTGTCTGTTGGGGTGGTTTTTTGTGTTCGTTATATGGGTTATGCTTACCAAAAATGAGCTGCGCGGTGGGATGGCAGCTGCTCTCTGTGGATGTATTCTGAAATAACAATTTTGGGGTTTACTTCTGAGGCAGACCAGCCTCTGTCACAGCTCCGTGCCTGTGGTGAGASCCAGCGACAGCACTGCTGAAGCACTGGGAGCCCACCCGAGAGCCTGGGTTTTGCACAGAGTGTCCGTGCCTGTGGGTCTTGGCTTGCAGCTCCCAGCGAAAGCAGCACATGTGGGCGCGCAGCAGCTTTTTGCCTGCAACAGCGGCCCTTTCTTGTCCTTTGGTGCAGGCAGCAGGTGCCTGAGCCCTCGCTTGCACCACGGGGCTGGTGCCACAGACCCYGCCACAGGAGCAGCACCGCTGCCGGCGTCTGGGATTTGCAGAGTGGGTTAAAACCACGAGCGAGTAAGAAAAGACAAGAGCAACCCAAGCTGGTGTGTTGAGCTGGTGTGTTGAGTGTTCCCATGCTTGGACGAAGCCRTGCAGTTTGCCGCCTGCTCTGGAGTCCTGGTGGGTCAGAAGTGCCCCGGTGCGGCCGGTGTCCCTGTGCTCTGGTGTCCCCGAGGGAGCTGAGGACGGTGAGCTGCGGGACCTAACGCACAAAGCAACGCGCTCCAGCACGATGCCTGGGGACAGATGGCTGAGGCTTTTTTTTTTTTTTTTTTTAATGATGAAATACAAGTTGAAAAATATTTTTACCTTTTTGAAAGCAAAATATTGAAGAAGGAATTCCAAATATGTTGTGAGCAAAAATAGCTAAATAATATTTTCTTTTTAAGCAATCGCTTTGTGTCTCTCCATGTGTGCACCATTGCTCAGTCATCATCCTTCATCTTCAGTGCTCTGTTTGCCTCTGCTTTTATCCTTTCCCTGGACAACCCGCTTTTGGCAGGCTTGGCCCTGGTTGGAACATGCCAGAGCAGGGCTTGGCACGGTGCTGGGCTTGCAGAGCTGTCCCTGAGCTATCCCCTAGCACCCAAGTGTTGCTGCAAAGCCCAAGGGGGGCTGGACGGTGTCATCCAGCCCCCTTAGGCCTGGATGCAGCTCTAGGTGCTGCCTGGGAGCTGTGGGAATYGCAGCAGGATCCGAGCTCACTGTGTCTGTGGGCACCTGGGCCCTGGCATCTCTGCCCAGCCAGGAGCCAGCAGCCATCGGCAGCGCTCGGGGTGTGCTCGGGATGATAGGAGTAAGGTTTTTAAATAAGAGGAGGAAAAAAATAAAGGAAAAAATAATTCTGCAAGAGAGAGTAGGTCACTGGGGAAGCTGGGGACCCCAGGCAGCGTGTTAATAAAAGATCGCCAACAGATATGTGCCGGTYGCTATTGGAAATACTACCCCAGGAAATTAAACGTGGGGCTGCGAAGGGAGCACATTGTGAGCAGTGGACATGGGGGCTGCTTAAAGCGCTGCCTCCATGCGGCAGGGCCCAAGTACCGCTGCTGAGCAGGGCTCGCCGAGGCGGCGAGGGAGGCCCYCGCGGAGCGCGGCCCTGCCGCTGTGTGGGCGCCATGATGTGTCCCTCGTGTCACCTGCTCATGGGGGTGTCCCTCGTGTCCTGCTCGCCGTGTCCRCGCTAACACCCACCGGTGGACTCGCTCTGGGGCCGGTTGCTCTGGCTGTGTCCCCTTGTTTTGCGGTGTTCTTGGCAAGGCTGTTGGTCTTGCGGTGCCAGGTAAGCTGAGCGGCAGCGCGTGTGAGGGAAACATGGCGGGAGGAGGTGGCGTCCGTGCAAGCTGCTCTGGCTGGAGGACTTGGGGCGCCCACCTCGGYGGGTAACCGAAACACGGGCGGAAAACAGCCCTGCCCTCTGTCCAAGCCAGCCTGATGTGAGCACCGGGCGGGAGAAGCAAGAGYGAGGCTTTTCGGGCTGCACCAGGTGTTACTAAGACTCAGGTGCTGAGCTCCTCCCGGCCTGTCACTGCTCCTGGTGTCGTGACAGCAGCGGTTGGTGTTTGCTTGGACCTCAGTCCAGAGGTTGGGACCTGCTCCTTGCACCTGTGACTCTTGTCAGAGCTGCTGCTGCTGCCTCCTCACCAGATGTGTCCGCTTAGGGCCCTGCTTGAGGACCTTCATGGATGCCAGTGTGGCTGGCTGTGGGCTGGAGCTTGGCCTTGCTGTTGTTCCCATGCAAAGAGCAGGTTTCTTTGCTGCTCTGTGGGCTGTATGCACTTAGCCTAAAATGAATGCCTGTGATATCACCCAGGCCACGGGACTGTCGTCTTGCTCCAGGCTGGCAGTGGGACAAGTAGCAGGGCTGTCTCCTGACCTGGATGCTCTGGGAGATGCTGACCTTTGTGTTCTGTGTTGATGGCAGAGGACCTTGGCTTAGCAGCTGGTAGAGCTGCGTGTCCCCATTGAAGGTGTGACCGGAGCAGCTGAGCAGCTTTCTCATAGGTACCTGGAGCCTTTTCAGTTTCAGGGTGGATTTGTGTCTTTTTGGTTATGAAACATGATGCCTCTGTGTAAGCTTAGAGTGAGATGATGATGATGTGAGCAATTTGTACATGACAGGTAGTCCATGGATGAGTAAACAAATCCGCTCCTTCCCTCAGTTTGGTGTGCTGGAGAGCCCCGGGGCTTCCCTCTGCTTCCCACAGGCAACAGAAGAGAGTTGAACCCCTCAGTTGCCCCTTGTTGTGTATCCTCAGCAATGGCAGGGCCTGTGTGCGYGTATACATATGCACCCACGTGAAGCACCATGCGCGCTGTTACCGCACAGCGTTCAGTGCCGGGAAAGGAGCCCAGATTACAAGACGTGCGCRACACGAAGCAGAGCAAGTGAAGTTAGCCATGAGCACCTCAAGTCTTGCTCTGTTTGGATGTGTCTTCAAGTGTTCACCACAGGCCCAGCCTGGAGTGAATGTGCCACGAGAGCCCTGGTCTTGTCCCACCCTTTGTTGTGGAAGATGCTCAATGGGGATGGACCTGGTGTGGGCAGCAGTGCATGGAGGCAGAGGAAAGAGTGGAGGAGGTGGCCAGGAACACGGGTTGGATGCAGGGCTTTGCTGCAGGCACTCCAGTGCATGCAATAGCCGCCGGGTATTTGCATCTCCCTTGTCCTCAACCCCAAAGAGAAGCTCAAGCCTCAGTCAATAATAAGCTTATAAGACAGTAAATCTTGGTAATGAGAAAAACAGAAGACGGCATCTGCTCAGCATGATGGTGCTGTGCATGGGCTGGTAAACAGCTAGAGAAATTAGCCGCCCGTTGCTGCAGGCGTTGCAGCAGAAAAGCTGGGTTTCCCTGTGGGATCGACAGGTTTCACCTCAGCCCTCCCTGCTGAAATCCCTGCGAGAAGCTGGTGCAGTCGGGGCCAAGCAGCCCTGTGCCTGTRGAGATGGGTGCCAGTATGTGGAGTCTCAATAGCCGTCCCTGCACACGCTGAGTCCTGGAGGGGAGAGGAGGCAGGACCGGCACCACGGGCCGCTCTGATGAGCGGCTGTGCTGGAAGGTTTAGACCCTGCAGCGGGGGAGCAGCCAAACCAGGGCAAGGGGTATACGGGAAGACCTGCTTCTTGCTTATCCTCTGCTCAAAGCTGCTGGGCTGACTGGTGACAGGCACGTGGGGGAACTGGGTCACACACAGCACGGAGCAGGAAGGGCAGGGTGCAAAATCCTTGTCCCACGACTGTCTGGACCCACTGAGGGGGTCTCGACCTGTGCTCGTGGGTATGGAAGCAGCAGCCGGGTGCTTGGGTGCACGGGATGGTGGCTGGGATGCAGATGGTCCCGATCCTACTCCAGTTGCTGGGAGCTGGTTCTGCAGAAGTGGAGGAGAAGGAGGGGCGAGAGTTCAGGGGAAGGATCTGCATATGGTGTGTAATGCTTTTATGAATTGGGTCTTTAATAATTTACATTACCAGTTTAATACTTTGAATACAAATTATCTCGCCCATATGCTGTGCTGACAAACATAAAAATGGAGTAATCAAAGCTGTAATAGCACTACAGCAAAAAGACATAAAATGCCACTAGAAGGCTTAGGATAAATTATTGCCGGCACAGACTAGCTGTATGGCTCCCTGGTGCCAATGGATGCATTGCAATTTCTTCCTCACACTTTGCATTTGGATTCGAGGTCTGGTGCACTACCAAGAGCAAAGCAAAAAAGCCTTTGCAATTCTGCAATCCGGGTAGTATTTAACAGGGAACGGAGGAAAGAGAAAGGCTCAGAGCCGTTTGATAAACACTGCAATTTAAATTCTGCTCTGGCATTACATGGCTTGTGAAGAAAATAGAGCCCTCTGGTTTGCAGGGAGCCCCTTCCTCCTGCAGCCCGGTGTCRGTGCGTGCGGTGAAGCGCAGTGCTGGCTTGCCATCTTCAGGCAGCTGTCACGCACTGCACAGCGTGGCCCTGTGCTGCAGGGCACCCCGGGGCACCCCGGCACCCAGCTGCGCACCCCGGTGTGGGGTGGCCGGCCGCGTGCTCCTCCTGCCCCGCCGAGGGGCTCAGCAAGGGCCCTGGTGCAGGCAAAGGGCAGCCCGGGGCAGATACTCTTTCCACCTTGTCCCCCTTTCGTGTCTGTTCTTATTGCCCGCTAATGTTCCAGTTCGGAGGGACTGGAGGAGCTGGAGGGAGGATACGGCAGCCCTGACCTCTCTGCCTTCCCTCCAGGCTCCCCGCATGCTGCCCTTGAAGTACCAAGCAGGACTTGGAGCTTGCGGGTGCCACCGGGGACCTCGGGGTGTAATTCTGGTAGCCTGGCCCCATTTCCGTGCAGCTGCAATGGACATCCCGCAGGGCACGGGGCCGTGCAGCGCAGCGAGCAGCGTCTGCAGCGCAGAGGTGCAGGGAGTGCTCGCGAGGAGAAGAGGCTGTTTGYGGGCATAAGGAGACCGTGTGTCGTGGCTTGGAGCAAACTCTCCGACTCTAAATATGAATCTGTTAGTTGGTGCCATATCATGAAGGAACCCCTGCTGTGAGCTCATCTTTCATGGAAAGAGCCATTCAAGACTCGCATTTGCATGTGCGGAATTTCTCAGCTCTCAAGGTTATGTGACAGTCGTCCATCCTGTGCTCCTAAATATGAGTGTGAAAAAGGAGACTTCTTCCCAAAGAAAGCATGGCCCTCCTGGGAGGCAGGGGGCTGCTTCGTTGTGGCACCTTTCCCAAAAGGTGGGAGAAGCCGCCTGTGGCAAGATCCATGTGGATCGCGTGGTTCTTCCCATGTGCCCAGCGTGCAGGATGAGCAGAGCGCGAGCACGTGCCTAGCGGGACGGGGACGTGGTGCAGGGGCAGCCGCAGCTCCAGGCTAGGCTGCGGGAAGGGCTCCTTCCACTGCTGGGGAATAGACCCTGGCTGGTCTCTTTGCGCTGTAAATAGATCAAACGGCCCAAGAGCATGATGAGAAATATCCTCAAACTCATCCAGAGAGAGATTTTCAGCATAAAAGGCTTTATATGACTTGTAAACCATGACATTTACTTCTGCACGTGCAGTAAATATTTCCCCGTCTGAATGTCTAAGCAATGCAGTTTTGTTTGAAGTCCCCATTTGTTTAAGTCTGCAGCCGACAATAATTCACCTGTTTTTCCTTCCCATGATTCCCCAAGCAATTGCGTAAGCCAAAATCGAGCAAACTCAGCGCCTGCTCTTTGTCACTTGTCAGCTCCAGACCTCAAATATGCTCAAATGAGCTTTGTCTTGGAGTTTACGTTTGGGGCGCTTCCTAATCTCTCTCCGGTGGTAAATGGCCCCGTGTGTTCCTTTCCAGAGGAAGAAATACAGCGTACCTGCGTATAGCCACRGCCAAGGCAGACAGGGAAAAGAGACATAACTTAATTTAACTCCAGATAAATCATAATTTCGCAGTGATCTGCCTGCCACAGGCAGTTGTGTGGCCCATCTCCTTGGCGCTGTAACAATACCTGTCGCTCAGCGTCCCAAAGAAACCTGCTCACGGCCAGAGATCATAAATGAATGAGAAGACGCCTGGAGTTGTAAACACCATCAGTCTGCAGAAAACAAACGCCCCTGACAGCTGATCTCAGGTGAGGCCTTTTTGCTCCAGAAGCCCACAGCAGCGGTTTCCTCCGCGGGCAATAGACTTGCCCACATGTTCTGCAGATTCCCAGCTTCAGTTCTGCATYGTTCCCATTGCAACCAAAAGCTCTCAGCTCCTCATCCTTCCTTGTGTGAGGAAGGGGCTCAGGTCCTGCTGGCTCTTGGAGGCAAATTAACCCCTGTGGWGGTTGTCACTCGTGTGTGTGCATTGGTGGCATTGGCACGGCCCTTCACACTGCTCCTTTCCTGCAGCTACGTCCCTCACCGGTGCGCGTGGTGACACTAACCCTAATGCTTCTGCTGCTGGGGTTCCCCTGCCTCTGCGGCGCTTTTTGGCTCTTGCAGGTGAAGCCGCCTTGCTGTTCCGGTGAGTTGTAGCTGTCTCCACACGTTTGGTTTGAAAATGACCCCTGGATGCACATTCAGCACCCAGAGATGTGATCTTTCCTGGCCTGTGTTCGTGAAGTCGCTTTGTTCCTCGTTGCTGCTTGTCTGCACTGCCCGCAGCTGCATCGGGCTCCGGCTGCAGGGGACGACTGCCTGGAGGTGAAGGCAGCACGTACCAACTTAGATTTGGTCCCTGTCCTGCGACTGACCGTCTCTGGGACTCTTGGAGCTGCTGTGTCTCCCTTGCCCACCTACGAGTGCCGTTAATCCTGACGCTCCCTCCTGGCGGTGCAGTTGGTACCGCGTCTGCCACCCGGAACGTGACGAGGCCACGCAGCTCGTGTCTGCAGTCGTACTTTTTCTGCAGCGTTTGTGCTACAGCAGCGCCGGGACTTTCCTCGGAGGCACCAGCGGGGTTGTTCTGGAGATTGACGTTGATAATCTCCCGCAAGCCTCTCCTGTAGCTCTGGAAAGCCCGAGGAAGCTCATTGCCAGTCTTCCCCCAGGGAAAGAAAGGCACAAACCCCAGCGGTGCTTTTGTGGCCCTGGGGTGGGAGCTCCCGGCACAACATCCACCAGCCCTGGCGGAGACACAAATCCCGCATGCCAGGACATCCCATTGGGAATGTCGGGTGTTTGTGGAGCAGATGGGGAGCCTCTCACTGCCATCCYGGCAGCGCATTCCCAGGGATGGAGCCTGGCTTGGCCACCTCCGCTCYGCATGGGTGGCTGCCGCGTGCCCGCAACGGAGCCGCGTGGCACGTTTGCACCCTAACACACACAGGCTGCTTCCCTTTCCAACTGCCTCTTTCTTCCTTTTTTCTTTTTATCCTTCCTTTTTTTTTAAAAAAGGAAACTGCATTCAAGGTCACCGCATAACGATGGCGATATTATTGTAAGTAGTTATTTCTATTTCAATAGCTCTACGAGGCAGAGATCAGAGTCCCACTGGATTAAATGCAGCACGTACTATAAAAGAAGACAATCTTGGTGCCAAACAACTTGCAGTTGTTGTCTTAATGTAAGGAATATAAAATTAAGATTACCATAGCAACACCTCACATTGCATATAGATATGATTTATCAGTTATACGTGTGTATATGTATATAACATATATATATAAACCCCTAAATATCTCTGACAACTTTTTTCACTGCCAARTTTGTATTTAAAGTACTCTGTATGTTAAATCTGCATTTTGTTTTTTAAATATACTCAAGCCAGTTAAACTTCAGAATTGACTTTAAAGCTCCAAACATGCTGGATTGCAGGCAAATGGGGTGAACCTGAGTTATGCAATTCCCTTTTTTCCTCTGCTTTCTRTCTCTTTCCTCTAAAGTTAATGGTCAACTTTAAGTAAAATTTCACGTTAGTTACAAACCACAGCTCTCATTTCTCAATATTCACATAAAACCTGAGACTAGCAATATCAGTAGAAGTAGGAGAGCACGTCCAGTATGGAGGGAACAGAAGTAAAGGCAGCAGGGGAACAAAAGGTGCTAGAAATCAGTGTTGCTTAAATTCTCAAAAAAAGCCGAAGAGATTTAAGCACAGTTTTCCCCTTGTCATGAAGGTAAGTGGAATTACTGATGAAGAAGATTTTTTTAAAAATTGCTGCATCAGGTGAACTTTGGCTTACCTACTATCAGGTCCTAGGAGGAAAAGCAGGCATCAAGCTGTGCTGAAGATATCTGAAGAACGTCGCTCCCTTGGATTGAATGAAATGTCTGAGAGAACCTAGCTCTTGTGGAGAGTGGGGAAACTTATGGATCGTTGATAACACATTTGAGACTGCTGAGTTTAACACACACAGTTGGAGGGCTGCTGGATTTGCTGTTTTGAGACCAGACTGTAAAGGAGATCTGRGAACCAAAACTGAAAACGTCTGCTGGCACAACTTGATACAGAAGCCAGGAAACATTGCGAGTTTGCCAGGCTGCTGTTTTCTGAGTCTTCTAACTTAGCAACATTAAATAAACAGAAATTAATCACTGATAGCTCTGCTCGCAGATCCTAGCAGGAAGATAAAACAGCTTGGTTGAGGTGGGACAGCAAGCCGTGCTCTCCAGTGGGTGTGTGGAGAAAAAAGTGGAAATTTGAGGAAAGTATCAGCAAAGTGTAGCAGGGTGAGCATTCAAAGAGGCTGGAGCGGAAGCCAAAACTGGCCAAAACACTGACTCTTCACTGGACAGAACTACTCAATTGACATGAATTGATACCATTTAGCAGAGCCTGCAAAAATGCTACAGAAATTAGGCATGCATATTTAATCCTCTGTAACGGAAGAGTTCTTAATGAAGCTGCTGAAGGGAGAGCCACTCTCACCATGTGAATGAGCATGAATGAAACTTGTCACATGCGTGTGGGATGTTGGTAACCTTCCAGTAAAGGATTTAAAGAACGTAGCCAGCTGATGTTAAAATGGACAGGTAAAAATTGGACCACACGACAGGGAATGTGTTGAAAATTAGCAGATGTCCATAAGCTCATCAATCAAAAATGTAAAGTGAAAACTAAAAAATGGGCACTTAACCTGTTGGTAAGTAAACCAGGAATCTATCTTTCATGACTGAGAGGAGCCATGTAAAGACAAAAGACTTTCCTCCACAAAAGGAAGCTCCACAAAAGGGTCGTGGATTTGCCCTGGTGGCAGGAGCCAGAAGTTGGGTTGTGCTTGTGGCCATGGACCCACTCCCTGTGTGCCCAGGTCCCAAGTTTGGGAGGAGCCAGCAAAGCCTGCAGGGAAGGGGCTGAGCAGAGGCTACGCTGTGCCGTGCTCTGCAAGGCCAAGGGCAGAAGGCAGCAGCTCCCACATGGATGGCTACATGTGGCCCACATGTGGCTCCCATCCACAGCAGGATGGGAGCTGCTTTCCTTAACCTGGCTGGTGCTGAGTACCATGGACATGCTTTGGCAAAGTCCCTTTGGTGGCTGTGGCAGTGCTGGGGATGGAAAAACCTGCACGTTCCTCTCCTTCTGTGGGAACATTTGGAGGGGTGCGTGTTGCTGACAGGCAACCGAGCTTGGCACCATGGCTTCGGCACCAGCTTGCTGGGACCCTGCTGTTAACATCTCGTTCCTTCCAGGGCTCCAGGATGTGGTTGCGAAGGGCCACGCTCCTGCCCTCAGTGCTGCTGTGTCGGGGATGATCTCCACCACGCGCTACGCCGTTTATTTCCCTTGACCTCTGCATTTCCATCAACTGCATCTAAGTAAGTCTGCCATAAAGAATGAAGTCGGCTCCTGCTACTCCTACTTATGCTTTCACAGAGCAATTTGTACGGGGCTGYCGAGCTCTCCTCTCATGAGCGACAGGAAGAAGCAGTGCCTCTCATAAGAGGAAACCTCTCCGCTAACTGCTGGATCCGAGCTTGCCGTTTCCCATTATAAGGATGAAGCAAACCAGGAGCTTGCTAATGGCTGYGGGTAATTATTGCTGCAAGTGTGGAGGTGCTGCTCAGTGCAGAACAAAAGCCCAAAGTGCTGAGCAAAGCGTGTTGTCAGCATCCTCTGGCACTGAGTGAAAGCCTCCGTTTTTATTCTTTCTTAGGACGTGTAATTCTGTTCCTTGCACAAGGAAAGCGTCGCAATCTCTGCCTTCCAGTGGGAGTCGATGGCCAACAGGAAAGAAGCAAATTCAACAGTCAAGTGGCATTACCTGTGAATCTCTGCTACAGTAACAGTTTTCTTACTCAAAAAATAGAGCACTCGAGCTTTCTTTGGAGTTGCTAACCACAAAATATGTCAGTTCAGTCTTTCTAGCTTAACACATTGGGATCATTGGGATCAAAGAGTTTTGGCCTTGCCCGAGTTTGTCCTGTGGGTGTTGACGGGCTGGTTTGGAGGCCTTGACAGGAGGCAGCATTTGGCAGCGGGCAAGGGGAGAGCGCCGGGGTTCCCGGCTCGCTGCGACAACCCCGCCAGCCTCGTGTTTGTATCTCTTCCTTTGGTGTGATCATGACTTGGCAGTCATGCATCTATTGATCATTTATCATCTAAGCAGCCCAGGCAACTGTGCAGAGCAACCAAATTGCTCTGTGAGTCGGGATTTTTGGGGAGGGAGGAGGCAGTCAATAAGGTCATTTAACATAGAAAAAATCTTTCTAGGAAGTGCAGACCTGCAGTTTTACACCTGTCATAATGTGGGGCATTATTTTTGCCCTTGTTTTATATYGGCATGCATGTTTGTACCCATTTTTTTTTTTCCTGAAGCTTTAGCTAAAAAGCTAAAGTAGAAAAAGTGGAACTAGATTGCTCCAGCTGCAGGACCATGGGATTCCTTAAGATGTCATATAAAAAATATAACAATGTATTTCCTAGGTGGTAAGTAGACAGTGCTTCGAGTTTGAGTGAGTAGAGATGCTTAGCTCGGGAGGTGCGTGTCTGCATCTTGCTGTTCAGCTTGAATTCGGTTAGAAGCTTCCAGAGGAAAATGGGCCCAGCTGGAGACGCAGGGCTGGTGGGAGCAGGTTGTAGTGGGCTGTATTGGGGTGCTTGTGTCAGGGCTCGGGCCGAGAGCGAGAGCTAATGCAGTGCCCTGACGTCCCCTTGCCAGGACGGCCAGTCCCTGCAGACACAAAGAGCCRTGTTCATGTTGGTGAAAACGTTACAGGAAAGAGCTTGGGGGTGGTTTTTTTCTCTACTCGAGTGTAGAGACCACTCGAGTTCTCTACTAAAGCCCATACAAATTGCATGCATAATTCAGCCACTGCTGTATGAACCTTCCTGGCAGGAGAAGTGTTTTTTGGAAGGCACAAGCTGATCTCAGCAAACTTTGCCCCAAACATGCAACAGCCCAGAGCCCCGATCGGCGGGTTTTAAACTTCTGCCATCGCTTCCTTCCCCGATGTAAAGCGAATCTAGGTCACCCTGCTCGCCTGCGTCTGGCAGGGCTAAGTCTGCTCTCATTCATGTTGTGTCCTCGTGTGTGACATGAAAAAAAAAAAAAAACAGTTTGGGAACAGCAAGCTGGCCTCAAAGTGGTTCTTTTTAAATCACACACGTCTCTGAGCGAGGAAGTGGTTTGATGTTTTGTCCCAAGGCAGCACTGAGAGCATCATTTAACATTCGAAGTGCAGAAGGAATACAAAGTTTTCCTTCTTTCCCTTTTTTTGCTGAGATTTTCACATTAAGCTGTTGAGCTGAATGAAGGGGCGCTGTGTTTGGRACTTTTTTTGGTGATTAACAAAAAAGCCTATTCTGGGCGAGCGAGCGGTCTGCTCCGCGTGAGGCGGGCGCTGCAGCTGAGGAAGGGGAAGTGGCGGAGCACGAGGAGGCCGGTTGGCCGGGAGCGTCTCGGCGAGCGCGGTGCCCCACACAGACCYGCTTGTTTGCCGAGCTCTGCTTTGTGCCGGCGGTTCAGGGCGGGCGGCTGCATTTTCGCCTGTCTATCGCAATGCAACCGTCGGCTTTTCCCAAGGCCAGGCTTTGCTTTCGTCACGCGCAGCTGCGGTGCCCTGCCAGGAATAGCTGGGCAGAAAAGAGCCCTGGAGAGAAGAAATGAGCTGGATGTGTTTGCCGAGAACTGCAGGTGATTTGTGGTGATTCTGCACCATGGCCCATGTGCTTCGTGTGTTCAGGGATGCATTCTGCGTGCAGCAAAGTGATGGAGCAGGGAGAAACACGGGGCTGTGCAGGGGTCCCTGCATCTCTTGGCACCTGAATGGGGCAGCCAGACGTGCCCAGGTGAGCCATGGTGGTGAAGCCACCATGGGCTGTGCAACACACACCGTGCCAYGCAGAGGGACACGAGGTCGTCCCCGAGCCCTCGCAGCGGCTGTGCGGGCCGTGCAGGGMAGAGCAGAGCTGCACCACGTGGGAGCTGCCACGGGGCCAACACAAGCGGCTGYCAAATGATTTATTGGCCCCACTCCACAACTGCTGCTGCGCCTGCTGGAAAGGCCRTCACCGGAGTCAAAACCCCACTTGTGGAGGAATTACAACCCTGCCTGCCTGCTGCTCTTGCTGGAGCTAAATATGAGTCTTTGGCTTGCTGGAGGGGTGGGAGGGAGGAAGGGAGGGAGCCTCCTGCAGCAGCTTTGTTCTGTGCCTGGGGTCCARGCTTGGAGCAGGGGCTCCCTCACAGTAAAGAGGTTCTTCCCCTTATGCAGATGCTAAAATCACTGAGGTGGCATTTGCAGGGAACAGTCATCACCTTTGTGAACTTGGCAAAACTTGGTTGTCTTTTCTCAACTGACAAAATTGGCATAGCAGCTAGTCCAGCCTCATGCAAAAGAGGAGAAAACCTTCATTTATAAGCGATTCATTAAGTAGCATTAAAGCTGTCTCTGAAGACAAAATAATCTTTTTAAAGAGGACTCRAGGTACGGAGAAGGAAGATTAATGCCTCAGCTATTTTTCAATTATGCGAGCTTTCATTTGTTCCGGTACACCTGGGTTGACTCTACGGCATTCGGCCCTGCGTGCAAGGGGTGAACGGTGCTGCGCGCGGATGCTGTGATCTGCGCGGGCAAGAGGAGGAKCGACCTTGTCCCATTAGGCCTGCGAGGTGGCTGGGCACCCCCAGCGGGATATCCAGAGGGGTCATCCTATGCCAAAGGTGCTTCTCTCCCTTCCTGGCAAGTCTGGCATCTTCAAGGGGGATGAGGCAGCACCAAAAATGAGGAGTGACTTTGAGGAYGCATCTCCTGCTGGTGCTGCTCAATGATGGGAGAAAATGTTGCCTTAAATCCTTCACAGCAACAGGCATGGCCCTTTTAAGGTTCATTCTTATTGAAGTTGTTAAGCATTTCCAAAGGATGCATTTGCAAAGTGTTTGCTGTGTTAGATACAGTGCTTTGACTGTCCTCACCTTGCTTTTCTGTTCATGTATCTGCACCAAGCACACCCACCATGGCCTGGTGCAGAGGTGCTCCCAGGAGCTGACCCTCCTTCACTCGCCTTCTCTTGAGATCACACTCATGGGTTTTGTGCAGTCAAATGAGCCTCAATTCTTCCAACACTTTGTGGCTATTTTTATTTCGGTATGATTTACATCAGAGGCTCCTGTAAAGCATAATTAAGAAGGTCTTACTGATGCATCCACCTTCATTTCTTTCCCTTGCCATCGTTTCCTAGAGCGCTAGCCTTTCCTTAATTGAAGCAGTGAAGAGTCCATTTAGCAGGGAGGTGGGAGGAAGCAGCCTGAAAACTATTCATCTAAATCACTCCAGTGATGAAGACGGTTACTCACTCCATCTATCATAATTTCTGGGAAGTGTCTTACGAGAGATCGGTTGATAGAACCGTGCAGAGGTGCACATGCACGTGGAGCTATGCAAACCTACTCACCCAGGGCAGGCCTGTGCAGGGGAACAGGACTGCTTTTTGCCAACATAAGTTATGGGCAAACATCTATGAGCAAAAGAGATATCTGAATACAAAGCCATGTTTGTGTTTTCCTGCCTGGACCTTCCCTTGTCAGGTAGGTGAGCAGCAGGCTCTAGGGTGGGCACATCTCCAGCTTCCTGCGCCTGGGCCTCTGCCCATACAGCCCTGCACCCCTGCCCGCCCCTCCTGTGTGTGCTGCACACTGCCCCCCACCCACGCTATATGCATCGTGCACACCCTGCAGATGCACAACAGAGAGATGCAGATGCATGCTATATGTGTGCGCAAAATGAACACACCTGCCATGAGCACCATGCACAATGCACACACACCATGCAGCACACACCATGCAACACACCTTCCATGCTCACCATGCACACGCACCATGCACACGCACCATGCACATACCTGCCACGTGCACCATGCACATGCACCATGCATACACCTAAGGCACCGTGCAACACACACGATGCGCATGCACCACGCACACACACCATACAAGACACATCATGCACATGTCCCATACACACCATACAACACACACCGTGCACATGCACTGTTCACACACACCATGCAACGCGCACCATGCACATACCCGCCATGTGCACCATGCACATGCACCATGCATACACACCATGCACACGTACTATGCACATACACCATGCAAGACACATCCTGCGCATGTCCCATACACACCATATAACACACTGTGCGCATGCACCGTTCACATGCACCATGCACATACCTGCCACGTGCACCATGCAGCACACACCATTCATACACACCACACACCATGCACATGCACCACACACACACACCATGCAAGACACATCATGCGCACATCCCATACACACAACACACACTGGGCACATGCACTGTTCGCATGCACCATGCACATACCTGTCATGTGCACCATGCACATGCACCATGCAACACACACGATGCGCATGCACCACGCACACACACCATACAAGACACATCATGCACATGTCCCATACACACCATACAACACACACCGTGCAC